>NC_081407.1:272264787-272564787 GCF_030272615.1 Cryptomeria japonica
CACACATGTAATAATTTGTTCTTACTTGAAGTGGTATGCCAAAACATGTAGCACTGGGACTTGCATGATTGCCATTCTTTTCTAAATGAGAGAATGCTCGGTTTTGTGTGGTGCATCCTCATGAGCACACACAATGAAACTCCCTACACTAGCACTCTAGTATCTAGGCCCTGATAGTTAAGTAGCACCCCATGGATTTACTATTGCTTGATCTTTTGGTTATCTAGTTGTGATATATGTCATATGGAAATTTGGTTTAGCTCTTGAGGGTGCCTCCTTGTCCTTATTGTTGCCGATTGAAGATGCTTGCTCATTCTTTGATATAATTACTTATTGCTTCTCATGCATTATCTTTTACTTGATTGTTGTTCTTTGATGTGAGTGATGCATTATTGGTATCATCATCTTGATGTGGTTTTATGACTCTTGTTGGATTCTATGTCTATGATGAGCATTTGCGCTATGGTTGACTCTTGTGTAAGCCCATTGCTATCCTTGTATTCCAGTATGATTATTTGAGTTGTGTAACTATCTCAACAAGCATGAGGGGTGGACCTAAGGGTACCACATGATTGGGTGGCATTGCCAACCATTGTTGGGGGTTAGAGGACTTGGTTCATGTTTGGCTTGATAGATGCTACCTCTTTCCTCAACACTGGATTCTTCTCTTTATTATATGATGTCATCATATAAACATTATATCATGTGATGTATCATTGATTATGTATGTATGGAAACACTCCAATGGGAGATTGATGTAATATTTGTTAATGACAATGCGTTGGTATCATTTTGCGAGTTCCGATGTTGGAATTAGGCATGATGTATGATCTCTTATGCTTCTTCATTGTTGATGTATCATGATGCTTTCATAGGAACATTTCTATTGGTGTTTTAAAATGATCATAGATATGTGGTTAAGTGTTGGAGGTTTATTTAGTCAACTCCTAGTGGATCATGAGTTATTGACCTAGTCTTGGAAGTGTTGGTAAGGTAGTGACATTAGAGGACCCTTAGAGGTGACTTGAGTTATCTTGGATGAAGTTCCAAGAGTTTAGACTTCCGCATGTGCTCAATTGGTTAGCGATTAGTTGATTTTATCTTGAGGTTGAGCATTACACTTGTACATGCTGTGCATGATGATGCTTAATTACTTCAAAAAAGAAATCTTTCCATGCATTTCTTGTGCATTTTTCTCCTATCCTCTAGGGTTCTTTGGTAGGGCATTATAATATGACAATGGAAGATAAATTATTTATTGATTTCTATAATAATAATATTTTTTTTTACTATTACAAATCTATAAGCATCATGCATTTGTTCTCTACACTACTTCAAAAGAGGTCGTTTGTGTTGCTCCAAAAACACTCGAATACATCATAAGTCCTTTTTAATCTTTTAATGGTTCCTTTTGCTTCCATATAGGGTGTTGAAGGAACTATCATAAAGGCTGACATTTTGTGCTAACAAGATCAAAATGGTGTGGTATAAAGATCCTTTCAATTACTCATCTTTGAAGAAATCAATAAAAATGTCTCTCTTGTATTTCTAGAATAAAAATGTTTGTATGAAATATTTTAATCATCCAAACCATTTTTATTTCAAGATATTATAATTTTGTATGGTGTAAAATTTAAATTAATTATCATTCAATTCAATGTCACATATATGGATAAAAGTAGCTAAAATTGTGATTTTAGAAAAATATTTAAAAATCTATAATATAACATCAAGAAAATAATAAAATTTATTTCAACAAAATATACTTAAATATATAGGACACAATAAATCTTGTTTTAGGACATTACCAAAAAATATAATTTGAAATAAAGAAATCAATAATAAAAAGATAGTATATAAAGTCAATGAAATTTATATAAAATTAAATTACAAGCATCATAAAAGGCTCCTTCCAAATTTACAACAAGTCACTGAATGTTACTGTAAAGGGTGAAAAATTAGGGTTTCCACCACAAGATGTAGCAAAACCACGAATTTTTACTTAGGGACCAATTACATTCAAAACAGGGTTAGAATCCAATAGATTCAGTTACAAACTAGCAAGGATTAGGACTGAATATTAATTGGATGAATTTGTTTAACCTCTTTTATAAGTTGAATTGCTGAAATTAAAGTAAAGTGTTGGAAATGAGAATAAAAACATAGAAACAGTGAACTATAGTCGTAGGATCGAGCCACACACCTAGATCTGAGAAATATAAGAAGATTTAAATATGATCCTCGAAGTAGCTCCTAAAATGTTGGGATTGTGGTGCCTGTCGCCCCGATCCTCTAAACTTTTTGCGCACCAAAGGGGGATTGATTCGTCACTATAAATAATGCTTGTTCTGAAGATCATAGCTCTGTACCTGTTTCCTACACAAAAAAAGAAGGGGAAATAGGTTGGGAATAGGGGTTTGCCTAAGTCAAACCCTAGTTTAGGAATTAACCTTGATTGAAATATTGCAAATACTAAAATAAATAATGGAAGGATATGCTTCAAATCTGCAATGACTGATAATGATGCTTTGCTTCTTGAATGTAATCACATATGTTGCATGAAATGGCATGAACATGACAAAACCCCAATCACACACACATGCTTGCATATGAATAATGTAATGTTGCTCCACAATTGATGAATGAAAAATATGCAGCCTTGAAGACCTCTAGAAATGTTTGATGATGAACACTTCAATGCTTGAATACTTGAATGCTTGATGCCTTGTGATCATAATTTCACTATTTTCCTCCTATATATCAAAATGAGAGAGAAAGTCCTCTTTATATACTTGCCTATGGGGGAAACATCTTAATTTTTTGACAAAGGCCGACATGGAGATTACATTCCCTCCAACTCATTATGACCATTGTGAGGGGCCAAATTGGGGTCCCACACCTTGGTCCCAATAAGGACCATGGTGCCACGCCTTGGTCTTACCCCAATTTGGGACGAGGACTAAAGGGCCATGCAAGGTGTAAAGTGAAAATAAGGCTTGCTTTGCATGATAGAAGGACAATTAGGTCTTAATTAAGCATTGGGGTATAAACACTCAAATGTGGACCAAATTGGAAGGGAGTACAATTTAGGACGCTTTAGTTACTAATGTTTAAACTTGAAAATTTGAATAGTTTTACATTATAAATTATACTCTTTTAAACTTAAATCAATATTTTAAATTCTTTGTTCTATCAAGATCTTATTATAATCCGGTTTGATATCTTCATATCCATTCTGTAAACTTATCTCTTAATTTTAGAAAATTGAAATAGATTCTATTTTGATGGACACAACTAATTTGGCTCCAAAATGACTCACTAACCTTCATGTTATACACTTTTTCAAAAAATGAAAGACACAACCAGTACTGTCGAGCACAACCAAGATCTGTAATTTTCAACTAACCTTTGTGTTATGCGTAAATTGTGACTTTTTGGAGCCAGTTTAGCAACATCCTATTTTGATATGGTATTTTATTCCAAACTCGTCACCCCTGAATTTATAGATTTTCATCCTCTTACAATCGTATTTCTCCTTCTTTCTTATCGTTATGATCACCATCATATCTACCATCTCTTTTTTACTATTACAAATCATTTATTTTAGATTTGACCCTTGTTGACGTGTTCTAAAGTGTTCTGATTGAATGAAAAATAGGTTTTAAGGACCCGAAACCATTACAACATAGATAAAATAAAAAGATGAGAAAATAGAGTCCTCATACAAAGCGACTGGTCCAAAAAACCAGCGAACAGAAAAAACAGCTAATCAACAAAAAACAACAAAGAACCTAAGGAGACACTACATAGTAATTTTCTTCAGCAGATCCTCTGCCTTAGTCACCAGCTCGTCATAGGTCGCCCCAACTACTTTTAGATCCTCCAGGTCCTTATTCACTTTCTTTTCCTTCCTCTTTCCACGGGTGCGAGTTCTGGGACCTTGGGCTTCCCCGGTTCCTTCTGCATCCAGGTCAATTTCCTAGGTTTCCTTTTCATCATCGAGCTTGCTGATGAGGGTATGGGTGTTGTTGGCTGAGATTTTCAGAATGTTGAGACTCTGCTCCACAACGTTCTTGAGGCACTCCTCTATCTTGTCCACTTTGGCAACTGTATCCGAGAGCTTTTTTTCATTAGTTTCCTCCAGGGTTTTTCTATCCTGTATCTCCTTTTCAATTTTCTCAAACCGGGGATTAAAGGCATCTCTGATGTCTTCCGCTTTGGCAATTGTGTTCTTCAAATCTTCAATATAATTGGCCATAGTGTTCCCCTCTCCAATGTTAATGGTCTCCAGGATCATGACTCTGTTGCAGAGTTTTTTGTATTCATCCACAGTATTCTTATTCTTGTCAATAAGCCATTCAATGGTTTTCACAAAACCCTTCAAGGCCTCGGGGTGAGGACCAGGAGAAGGAGTAACTTTACCAGGGGTTATCTGTTCATCTTTAGCAATATGGAGGGCAAAAATAGTGTCAGTGGCCCTAAGGGTCTCCTCCATAGTCTCCATCTCCAGGCTTTGTTCAGCTTCCAGGGTTCTTGTTTGCTTGTCCTCTTTCGGTTCCTTGCCTGTGTCCTCCGGATCTTTGCCAGTCTCCTCTGTTTTCTTTTGCTTCTTCTTGGGTTGGGCTTGGATTTTACTTTTTTCCTTCAGCACTCCCTTAGGGTTCTTCTTCTCCTCAGGGAAATCAGAGTCCTGTTCTTCCGAAGAAATACTAATCAAGGGTTTGCTTTGGGGTTTTTTACTCTTAGAAGAAGAGGGTCTTGATTTCCTCTTCTTGCTCCTCTCATACTCTGAGTCGTCAGAGCTTTCCTCATTTTCAGTCAAGGAATCATTATCTGAATCCTCCTCCTCTGAGAAATTAGAATCAGACATTTCTTCTTCCGAATCCACAGAGAGCTGCATTCGATTGATTTTACTGGCCTTTAGATGATCATAAATGAGGACCATAAGTCCCTGGTGCATTGCAGTGTCACCCTGAGGATTTTCTTTATATGCTTTTAGGGATGCATTCATAGAACGGAGCAAGAAATAAGGGAAATTCACCTTATCGTTATGCCTAAAATGATTTAAGAGGACAAAGTGATATCCATATACTTTCGTAAACCTACCATCTAGAGTTATATACTTCATTAAAACAAAGAGAATTTCCCGCCAGGGCTTTGCAAAAGCCCTAGGCGGGTAATAGGTTTTGCTCAACTTTACCAGTCTTTTCTTCTCTTTCTCTGTGACCGGGTACCTTTCAATGGCTTCCCTGCTGACCTTTCTGTCTTTGTAGAAATTGCAACCCTCCCTTTTGAGTCCCGTAGCTTTAGCTATTAACTCTTCGTCAATTTCCACCAGTTGGTCGCCCATTTTAAGCTTGCCCTTCTTCCAATTTTTGTAGAAGAAGCTGGTTATCTTTCCATCATGTCCATGGAGTCTCTCAAGGAAGCTCGAAAGACCACCCTTCTGCAAAATTTCCCACACCTCTTCTTTTTGTTTCCACTCCTTGCAACTTCCTGGCTCATATCTTCTCCTATTTCCGCCCATGGTGTCGTTTCTCACAGTCAAGTTCAGGTTACAGAGCTGATGAAACAGAAAGCTTTTCGAATCTAAAACAAAAGCCCAGAAAGCGTGCGTAGCATTATTGATTTGACAAGTTATAATGCACGTTCTGCTAACTTTGATGTTATAATGAGTAATTCCCTCATTATCGAAGTAACTCGAAGTGCTTACTTCAGTACATATCATAATTGCCTTGTTAATCAAGATTCTTTGGGGTATTTCGATATCTTTCATTTATTATGATTTGTCTTACATCTCCAGGAAGACTGCTCTCACCTATCCACGTGGTTATTGTATCATTCTTCACCGCCACGTTTGTAGCCCAATCAGCAGAACAGTTGGCCTCCCGATATATATGGGATATGTGGCATTTTTTGAAGGTTCTGATGATGTCAATGGCAGAAAAAATTATATTGTGGATCAACCAAGAGGGCTGAGAGGTCCCATTGAGACACTTAATAATATTGTTGGAATCCCCTTAGATCCAGAGATGGGTACAGTTCCATTTTTTGGCTAGAATAATGCCTTGAAGGGCTGCCATAGCTTCTGCCTTATGATTGGTTTGAATGCCAATAGGGACAACAACCATACCTTTGCAAATGCCTCTGTCGTCTCTGAGAATAGCTCCACAGCTTGAAGGACCTGGATTTCCTTTGGCTGCTCCATCAAAATTGATTTTAAGCCAACCATGGGGAGGGGTTTGCCATTTAACTTCAAGCCTTTTATTGTGGCTGATATTATGACCATCAGTGATCTTCATATTCCAGGCTCTTAAGACATTTGACTCCAAAGAGTTGTTTGAGTAACAAGAGACCTCCATAGTTCCCATATTTTACTGAATAGCCCTTTGAATTTTCTGAAAAACAATGTCTTGATTTAAGGACACATCCCTGAAAATTCGGTTGTTTCTTTCCTTCCAGAGACCCCACAGAATGTGAGGCAGAGATAGCTGCCACATACACCTAAGAAAAGAGTTGGTCCAATGAATTTGCCAGGAAGAGAACAAATCTCTGATGTTACTAGGAAACACCCAAGCAAGACTAAAGCTTTTGAGGAAGCTTTCCCAAACAGAGGTTGAGAAAGAACAGTGGAGGGCAAGATGGTCCACTGACTCTTCCTCTTGAAAGCACAAAACACACCTATTTGGAAGGGAAAAACCTCTGCATTTAAGGTTGTCAACAGTAAGGATCTTATTTTGGAGAATAGTCCAGAAGAACATATTGATTTTAGGAGTTAGCCCTTTTAACCAAGCTTTAGACCAGAAAGGATTCATAGGAGGGGAGGGGGAGAGGATACAATACATCGAAGATACAATAAAGGTCCCTTTGGGGTTATATCTCCAGATCAGGGAATCCTCTTCCTTATTCAGCCAGATAGCAGACAGTTGGGTTTTGAGCTTGGAGAGACTGGGATGAATACTATCAATGTTTTGCCAGTTGTTCCCATCCCAGTAATCTGCCACTAAGGTACCAAAAGAGCCAATACAAGAGGGGGCATGGGAAGCCCACTCATAGAAATCCATTAGGGGTTTGTCAAAAAGCCAGGGATCCTCCCAGAATCTCACTTTTCTACCATTTCCAAGTTTCCATGTCACACCTTTAGCAAACACCTCTTTACATTTAGAAACATGGTTCCAGATATGAGATCCATTTATACTAAGATCCGAATTAAGAAAATAAGATAGAGAAGAGGACAAAAGAGAATACTCACTTCTCCAAATTTTGCACCGTTTAGAATCAGAGTTAAACCATCTCCAAACTTGTTTTGACAAGAGAGCTTCATTTAAAGTGCGAATCCTCCTAAGCCCCAGACCACCTTTTCTTTTTGGCTTGCAGACCTGATCCCATGCCACCAAGGACATTCTTTGCTTTTCCTCCACCCCAGACCATAGGAATCTTCTTTGAATTTTCTCAATAGCTTCAACATACTTGACTGGAATTCTGAATAAGCTAAGAGCATAAATGGGGATACTTTGAAGAGTAGCCTTAAGAAGAAGGAGCTTACCAGCTTGACTTAAGAGAGCCCCTTTCCAACCTACAAGTTTTTTGTGAAATTTGTCAACCAGCGAACTCCAATAGGAGTCAGGAAGGGCAATCCCCATGGGGAGACCAAGGTAGGTAGCAGGAAGGTTAGCAATCTTACACTCCAGAATTCTGCTGATCCTTTGTTGTCTTCTCTCCGGAGTGTTAATGAAAAAGACATCACTTTTGGCCCAGTTAATAAGCTACCCCATTGCAGAAGCATATTTACATAAGGTATTCTTCAGAACTTTAGCTTCTAAGATGCTTGAATCCCCCATAATTATTGTATCATCAACAAACTGCTGGTGTGAACAAATAAGGTCAGCAGAAGAAGGTTGGAGACCCTTAAAGGATCCTATCTGCACCAAATTTTCCATGGTCTGTCCAAAGCATTCTGCCATAATAATGAATAGGATGGGGGAGATAGGATCTCCTTGCCTAAGACCTCTCGAAGCTTGGAAAAAGGTTGAAGGAGAACCATTGACAAGAACAACAAAGGACGCAGTAGTGGTAAGTTGGGATAAAAGATCCACAATTCTTAGGGCAAACCCAAAAGCAGTAAGGACTTTCTGTAGAAGAGACCAGTCCACCCTATCATAGGCTTTGGAGAGATCTAGCTTAAGGATGAGACCCTGCTTCTTTGCTTTAACAAGAGAGTGAATATTCTCATGAACAGTAATAATGGAATCGAGAATTTGTCTTCCAGGAACAAACCCATTCTGCTGGTGTTTAATAAAAGCTGGGAGAATAGACAAGAGTCTAGAGGTCAGGACCTTAGATATGATCTTGTAAAAGGAATTGCAGAGGCTAATAGGTCTGAACTTGTCCAGAGAATCACCACCTTGAATCTTGGGGATAAGAGCAATAAAAGTACCATTTATTTCCTTCAAGAGTTTTCTAGCCCCAAAGAATTCCTTGACCCCATTAGCAACATTAGTCCCAATAATGTCCCAGAACTCTTGAAAAAAGAGCATTGGGAAGCCGTCAGGACCAGGAGCTTTGTTTCCATCAAAGGAGAAAACAACATTTTTAATTTCTAAGGTGGAAGGAATGGAAGAGAGAAAAACATTATTTTGGGCATCAATGAGACGAGGAATGTTCTGAAGAAAAGAAGACTGAGCTTCAGCATCTAGACTTTGATCCCTCGAAAGGAGGTCTGAGAAATACCTCTTGGCTTCATTCCTTATTTCATCTTCCTTGACCAACTCCCCACTGTCCACAACTAACTTGTTCATCCTGTTGGCAGCTTTATGTTTGATAGTTGACATATGGAAGAATCTTGTGTTCCTGTCTCCTTCCTTGAGCCATTTGCATCTCGATCTCTGCTTCTAGAACATTTCCTCTTTAGTAATAATATCATGGTAATTCTTAAGAATCTCATTCTCCTCAACAATAGAAATAGTACTAAAACCATCCTTCTGGATCTGGTCCTGTATCTCTTTTAGGTTTTCCTGAATTTTACTCTTAGCCTCAAATATATTCCCAAAGCTGTTCTTATTCCAGATTCGGATGTTGTCCTTCACACTTTTGAGCTTCTTAACCACTTTGAACATTGCCATTCCCTCAACTTGGATACTCCACCATTTTTGAATATACTTTTTAATATCAGGGTGAAGAGTCCACATTTTTTCAAATCTAAAGGGATAGTTTTTTCTTCTATTGATCAAATCAACATTAAAAGTAATTGGAAAGTGATCGGAACCAACCCGAATATGTGCAGATAAAGAACAGAAATACTGACTGTACCAATCATCAGAAATAAGAGTTCGGTCAAGGCGCACTTGAATAAGGTCATTACCATTTCTTCTATTTGTCCATGTGAAATTACAACCCTGTATCTCCAAATCATTAAGAGCTAGAGAATTAATAAAATCCATGAGAGCCATTCTACTTTCCAACTGAGGCGAGCTGCCTCCAAATTTTTCCTCCTCTTTTAAAGGCGTATTGAAATCCCCCATAACCATCCAACTTAGATTTTTGAAACTTTCCCTAGCCTGTTTTATCCTTTTCCAAAAAGAGTTTCTAGCCTTTAAGGTATTAGGAGCATAAATGTTTGTGAGAACCCATGAAAAACCATCTTTAAGATGCTCAAATTTAATACAAGAAAAATTACCTTCCTGAATAATGACCTGGCCTTTAACAATGTTAAGATTCCAGATGGTAGCAATGCCTCCAGAAGCACCCTCAGAACTTCCTGCACTAATTTTACCATTTTTGAAAAACTTCAAAGATTCAACTTTTTCTCTACTCATTTTGGTTTCTTGAATGAGAAAAATGTCAGGATTGCTATCTCTTATCATATTCCTAATAATATCATGTTTATGGGGATTGTTTAGACCCCTTAAATTCCAAGAGATTATCTTCATAGTTACTTATCAATTCCCAGCTCCTTGAGAGTTTTCTGAGTTCCATCTGCTATGTTCTTGCTGGCCTCCATGTCTCTAACTTTGTGACTAGATGGTCGCCCTGGGGAAGAGGAGACGTATCCCACATCAACTTGAGCTATTCTGCTGGATTTCCTAATCAAGGATATCGAGGGTGTTGTTGCTTTCTTACTCCTGTGTTTAGGCTGCTTCCATTCCGTTTCTGACATAGGAGCCACTTCCAGATTGGTTAGGATTTTGGAAATTTCATCTTCATTACCCCATTTAGGAGTTCTGGACTCAGTTGAAATAATATTTGCTGTTCTTGAATGCTGATCCGAGTCCGAAAGACTCAATCCCAAAATTGCACACTTTTGGGCTTCTTGTATTTCAAAACTAGGTATGGCTACATAAGAGTCCATCCTTTCAACTTGTGGATCTATGATCTCACCTTCCTCCGGTTGATAGTCTCTAGCTTCTACTGCCTGATTTTCATATGTGTCATCCACCACTTCATCTTTTGCTTTTGGAGGATCATTCTGATCGTTCAAATCCATTTTCTGCATAATTTTTATGGGACTAGCTTTGGTTGTTTCATTCCTATCTGCCTCCTGAACAGTGGGACTGAGGATAGAGTTTGAGGCTTCCTTTTGTTCCCCCAAAGGAGAAAAGCAATTTGGATTTTTTTCCTTATTTTCTATATTTTTAACTTGCCACACCCTTTTCTCTGGCATATTCTGGCTTTCAATTTGAGGTTTTCTAAAGTGTTGATAATGATGAGAAAACTATTTTCCATAAAACCAACTGCAATCGTTTTTAGGTTTTGATATTCAAAATTAGAAGTTATAAATTTTTTTCACTCTAGGAAATTCGATTTGTCGTTAGCATACATAAAGCACTTCTCATAACATCATGTTGCCAACATTTAACTTACATTAGCATCAATACTCGTAATATGCTTGAAATTTAGAGTCATCTTAGTTATTGTGTTTCAATTAATATTAAAAAATATCTTTCGATAATATAACTACCACCTTGCATAATTAAGAAATATTAGATGATAAATTATTATTTTTAATTGCCTATACACTAAACCAATGGCACTATCTCTTAATCCCTATAAACAAATAACTCTAAATTTGGTGCAAAAAAATACTTTAAAAACAAACAAAATCTACATCTACATCATAAAACCAAGCAAATTATCCTTGTGTATCTAAAGATTAGCAAAATTTTCTAAAGTCTACCAACCCCAAAATTAATTGGGCTTTCAAATAAATCCTTACAACACACAAAAATACTTTTTCTCTTCATTTATATTTTATTTTTCATGGATCAATTGAGAATTGAACGTAAAACACCCTATTTTCAAGATGGATGCTCTTACACTGAAAAAAGGATGCTTTAGCACTAAGTTGCCTTCTTGGACAAGCCAACAATGGAACCTTGAACCTCCAATTAAAATCTTCGTAGTTTATAGTTTGGAGTCTAAACTATTATTAAATTAAAATTTTATAGTATTATTCCAACATAAATCATAAAAAAATAATATAAAAAAATTACACTATAGATCTCAAATTTTATTGAACACTTTTTGAAGCTCTGGTACACAATATTTCAACCTATACAAATGCAAAGTTTTAGGGAGGAAAGAAGTAATTTCTCACTAAAAGCATAAAACTTGTGAGAATTTGCCTATAGCAACCCAAGATCTAGAGGCCAATGAAAAGCACAAGATTAAGAGAGAAATACTATATGACAAGAACAAACCAAATTCTCATCAATGATGCAATAAGATGATAACAATTTAAATAAGCATGCTTATAAAGGCAAGGCCATATGGAAACGAGAGCACACAATCATGATATGTGGCCCAATGAGATACAAGGGTAGGTAGGGGTAGGTAGGAGAAACAATAGATGATTCCACTAAAGGTGGTTCACTCACCAAAGGTGGAATGTGATAACAAGATAACACCATTAAAGGTGTAATTTCTCCTACAACCATCTTCCCTAGATGCACAATTTACTAAGTGTCTCATGTGCAAACTACAATGAATGCATTATCCTAAGTCAACTTAAGTAAAGTGTAATTATGAGACACAATTTACACCAACAACCCCCTTAAGTGCAACTTAGGGGAATGTAGACTCAAGCTAACAATGCAAGATGGGTCCTGACTACAAAGCCATGTTAGGTACCCATATACAAATGCAATCTCTCATAAACGGAGAAAAAGAGAAAAACCCAATGGGAAAAAACTCCCCCCAAAAGAGAGATGAAATAACACAATGCTCTCAATGATGAATGCGAAGAACAAAACCTCAGGTGAGGAAAAAGTCCCCCCCATAAGAGAGAAGAGGAAAGACCATGGAGCCCCCCCCCAATGTAGAATCTTCTACAAAGATGGTCCAATGATGTTGACCAATTCTCCTCTCCACTAGGAAGAAATAAAGTCAATGTTGCACCAAAAATGTCAAAGTGCAACAAAACCAGGTATCAATGTCTATGAAGAATGACCGATGAATCACTCACTGCAATAAATGAAGATTAGGCATGGAGAAACCTACTTGAGAATTGACTGGATACTCATTAATGGCAGATTGGTACAATCCAAGTCTCATTGGAGCCATGTACAAATTTGTACAATCTAAGTCTCAATTGGAACCATGCACCAAGTCTCACAAGATAATTCCTAATCTACAAAGTACAAGAGGATTACATCAAATATATCATCAATAACAAAGCACAAAGAGGTATGACACTTTATAATAGTGCATGTACAACATAGTTCATGTAAGAGAATGCATCATGACAATGTGCAAATATGGAAACATGAAGATGATGCAACCAAAAAGATGCCATGTAGAAGACTGTAGATGAAGATACCTCCAATTGGGATAATGCCTAGAAAAATGAAGGAGAAAATTGACCCCGCCCTTGGTTGCCGGTTAGAGAATGCTACAAGACAGGTTTGGTAGACAAGAAAAAAAATTGTTCCCAATTTGCTTATTAAATTAAAATTTTGTTTTTAAAAGATTTAAAAAATCTTAATAAAAACATTTATTAAATGCTCCATGAATTTTTTTTAATTTTTTTTTTAATTAAAAAGCTAATAAAGAAAATTTTTATTTTTTTAATTTTTTGACAAAAAACTTTATTAAATAAAGAAAGAAAAAATCATTTTTTAAAATTTTAAACATTTAAAAAACTTTATTAAAAACTACTTATAAAAATTTATTTAATATAAAGAAAACTTTAATTAAAATATGATCCTCTAGTTGTATCTTATGTTTATGCCTTCTTCCATTCAATCTCTTGATGTTGCCATAAGGATCAAAATTGTCTCTAGTAAAGTATGGGATTAGAAGGACAGACTTCAATTTTTCATCCACCTTCTCAACTGCCTGTAAGGATGGACACACTTCCATTGATTGTCCAATTGAAATGGGAAATGAAATCCTTGTCCTATGTTGGTTCTTTTGTACCTTGTTATATGCCATCAACTGTCTCACCAAATCAAGCAATATCAACTTGTCGATAGGATGCGTTAGAGTAACAATTTTTAAAATAATATGACAATATTTTAAAAATATATTAAAATATCCACCTAATTAAAATATTATTAAAATAAAGGTACTAAAAATATGGAGCGCAAGGAAGAGCAGACTTGTAAAAAGGGGCAGGTGCACGAGGTCAAGCAGGGGAACATATCCAACCCTGAAGGTAGGAGCAATTTAGATGACCACCAGGACAGGCAGAGAAATGCGAAGTGGAGAGTGTTTGATATTGATTGGGAAAAGAATGTTATCTCCGAGAATGTTATATCAGCAAGGGAAATGGCGAGCGAGGCATGGCAGGGCGAGAGCAAAAAATAGAGGACAGATCGCGAAGTACAGAGGGAAGTATTCGGGAGTCGTTCGGTGAGGGACAATATGGTCGAGGGTGACAAATAGAACACAGACTGCAATAACGATAAATTCTCAGAGGAGAAAGATAATGCCCCAAATCAGAACATCACGAAAGAAAGCAACACATCGAGATGGGTCGAGATTGATTTAATAGAGGAAGCTATTGATGACAAAAGTATTTGGGAGGATCTCACAGTTATAGCTAGAATCATTAGGCCGAAGGAACCTAGGTGGAGCATTAACCCATGGATAAAAGACAATTGGGGTAGCCAAGTTGTGGTGAAATTTCTACCGAAAGGCTTTTTTGTGGCAATCTTCACAGAGAAAGGAATAAGGGATCAAATTCTAAGTTCAAAAAATTGGTTTTTCGATAAATCACCACTCTACATTCAACCGTGGATACCCAATTTTAACCCGTTGAAACTCGCAGTCTATAAAACTCTGGTATGGATCAGAATGTATAATCTCCCAATCGAATATTGGGGGGACTCATGTCTTGAGAAAATTGGGTGAACACTCGGTACCCTTCTGGAAATTGATGAAGGAATAATAAAAAAATGATTCATATATATTTGCTAGAATGAAAATTGCAGCAGTCGAACAAATTCCTCCTCTTATTAATCTTAGAATGGAAAACGGAATATGGAAATAGGGTCATTGAAGTTGAGAAAGAATCTTATGTGTGCCAAAGATGTGGAAGTAAAACCCATCAAACCAAAAGTTGCAGAATTTTTGTGTGAAGGGCATACAATACTCAATAGAGGAAAGAAGATAAGGAAAAGGCAATATGGTTGAAGAAAGTAAATGAGCAGAAATAGAAGCCTCCTGAGATAAAATCATTGCCTGATGATAGGATGCGTCTCGAACCTAACCCTCAACCCTGTCAGATAGAATCAAAAATCAATAATGTTGAAAGAGTGGCTATACCAAGCCAAATTTTGTCTCCTATGCCAGGCTTTCAGGTTGTTAACATAGATGAGAAATGCACTAGCAATACTGAAGGGAGTAGTTCAGACCGGGAGGGTGAAGACGATGTCTCGGACAACCTAGACCCCAGATGCATTAGTCAATCAACCAATACCCTCCTGGGCAGAGAAAAAGGGGTTAAAGGCAGGAAAAGCCATAAACAGATCAGAGAAGAAAAAGCATCAGAGAAAGGCATTGTTAGTGTTCTGGAATACATGAAGAATTCCAAGGGAGGTAGCCCCTCCCTTGGACAGATATGAGAATCTCATCTTGGAATGTCAGGGGCTTAACAACCCCTGACAAAAGGCACTTGGTCAAAAGATCTTTGGCCAAGCTCGAATATGAAATGATCTTACTTCAAGAAACTAAATTGAATGGTCATATGGTGGATGAATTCATAAAATTTTGCAATAAGTGGGAAGGACTATTTCAAGACGCCAAAGGTTCTATTGGAGGACTAGGAATTCTATGGAACTCAGAGGTTTTTGAGGTGATTCCACTAGAGTCCAACAATTTTTCGATGGCGTACAACATTAGGTACAAACCAGGGGGCTTTGACTTTCCTCTGTTTAATGTATATGGGCCAATCAAGACAGACGATAAGCTAAGAGTATGGACAAAAATATATGAGCAATTGCAGTCACTAGAGATGCACAAGGTAATATTGGCTGGAGACTTCAATGCTATTTTAGATATCGATGACAAGGAAGGAGAGCTGAGGAAGAGCACTAGAGTAATGGAAGACTTTAGTGAGTTCATAACGAAATGTCAAGTGGTGGATGTTATCCTGAAGAATGGTAAGTCCACCTGGACCAATAGGAGGCTTAACTTTTCAAAAATTTCTGAAAGATTAGACCATTTTTTTGTGGGAGAATGATGGGTTAATGGTAGTTTCACCATTGACACTAAAATTATTCCGCAAGCTAGATCAGACCATCTCCTGGTTACTTTGTCAATCAATCATGAGGCTCATAAGAACAAAAGTTACTTCAAATTTCAGAGTATGTGGTGGCAGGACCCTAAATTCTTAGATCTACTCAAATCATGGTGGTTGGAAAGTAACTCTTTTTCAGGCTCCCCTAGCTTCTATTTTGTAAAGAGAATTCAATACATCAAAAACAATATAAAACTCTGGAACAAATCCTCATTCAAGAATATTTTCTCTGAAAAAATTCGAATAGAGGAAGAATTGGAAGAAATCAACAATCGAGTCATGCTAGAAGGGATGGTCAGGGAAGAATACTTGAAAGAAAAATTCCTAAAGGTACAATCGAGAGCATTATGGGTCGCTAAGGGAGACCGCAACACAAATTTTTTTCATGCAACTTCAAAAGTTAGAAGAAACAAAAATAAAATCACTGCTATCTTGGATGGTGAAGGTATTTTGAGAAGCACTGAGGCTGAGTTAGAGCAGGTGGCACTCGAAAATTTTGTTAATCTATTGGGAAAATTCTGTCAGGCAGGAGTTTTGCTAGATAATAGGCTCCCTGATCTTATGCACAAGTTGGTAAGTGAGAAGGAGGCTAAAATGCTCTGTGGACCATACTCCCTAGAAGAAGTCAAAAGGGCCACTTTCGAGCTTCATCCTCACAAGGCACCAAGCCCGGACGACATGACAACTGAGTTTTATCAGAAGTGTTGGGACTTTCTGGGATATGATATCTGGTTGGTTGTAAAAGAATTCAGGAAAAAAGGGAAGTTTGTAAGAGAGATGAATAATACAGTCATTGCTTTAATTCCCAAAAAACAGGAATGCACTTCAATGCACGATCTTAGGCCCATATCATTATGCAATACCATATAAAAAATCATCTCGAAAGCAATGGCCAAAAGACTGAAGAAGCTCTTACCTCATCTCATCTCAGAAAATCAGAATGGGTTCACCCCCGGGAGAGAATTAGCAGACAACATTATTTTAGTTTATGAAGTCATGCACTCCATTCATAAAGAGAAGTCAAAAGGTATGATCATTAAGCTTGATGTTGCAAAAGCCTATGATAAGGTAGTTTGGCAATTCTTGATTAAGGTTCTTAGGTGCTATGGTTTTCCAAAGGAGTGGATAGACTGTGTGAAATTTTGCATCTCCTCGGTTAGCTTTTCTGTGCTTGTCAATGGCGTAGTTTGTGGCTTCTTTAAAGCTACCAATGGATTGAGGCAAGGGGACCCTTTATCCCCGGCCCTCTTTGTTCTCATGGCAGAAGTCCTTAGCAACTTAATCAAATCCAAGAAATCTGTCGGTCATTGGGAAGGTATACAAGTTCATAGATTGATAGAGCCCATTACCCATTCTCAATTTACGGATGACACCATTTTGTTTGGTGAAGCAACAATGAAAGAAGCCAAAGGAATCATAGAGGTGTTAGATGAATATTCTAAGTTGTCAGGCCAGGTAATGAATATGAATAAGTCACAAATTTTCTTTTTCAACACAGAAAGATTGTTATAGAGCCGCATTTCGAATTTGCTTGGCTTAAAAATTGCTGATCTGCCCCTCAAATATCTTGGGATTAGTATTAACATGGGCTGTAGGCAATCACATATTTGGGAGGATGTACTCAATTCTTGTAAGATTAAGTTGGAGCAATGGAAGAATAGATGGCTTACGCAAGCTGGATGAATATTAATGATTAAATCTATGCTATCAGTAGTTCCAATCTATAGTATGAAATGCTTTCAAATGCCCAGTTCGGTTGGAGCGAAATTAGATGGGTATCTAAAAAATTTTGTTTGGGACGGGGCCAAGGAACATAAGAAGATACCTTTGATTAACTGGGATACAATGTGCACACAAAAAGAGGATGGAGGTGCAGGGTTGAGAAAAATGGGTTTGCAGAACTTGGCACTTGGAGTGAAGTTGTCATGGAAAATGTACAAAAACCCCAATAAATTATGGTGCAGGATCTTTCAAAAAAAGTATTTGGACTCAGATGATTCTGAGAGTATCTTCACAATTGCAGATGCAGACAGGGGCTCTCCCACTTGGAATTTCCTTTGGGACAGCAGGGGCATATTAACAAATCACATATCTTGGAAGATAGGGAATGGTAATAAGGCCAAGTTCTGGCGGGACTCATGGGGTGGAGAGATACCACTTGCAGAGTGTTTTGAAGATCAGGATTGGGTCAACACCATTGAAACCACTATTGGCACGCATGTTGCTAGCTATTTTGAGAGTACTGAGCCACATAGTATGAGGACTTGGAAAAGGGTAACTATTGGCAGCCCGCAATTGTGCCAAAAACTCAATGAATTACTTAATAACAGATCAATATTAGTATCAAATGAAGAAGACAACCTATTCTGGTGTGCAACAAAGTCAGGGGAGTACAATGTTAGGCTGGGATATGAAATCCAAAGGCACAAAATCCTCAATCCGGACTGGCCCAGTAAGTTAATGCTGGAACAAATGGGTACTTCCCAAGGCAGGGGTATTCCTCTGGATTGCACTGAATGAGAGAATACTCACTGGTGATAGGCTAAAAACAATAGGCATACAAGGGCCAAGCTGGTGCATGTTATGCAACAATGGGGAAGAAACAATGGACTATTTACTCTTCAATTGCAGGTTTGCTCAGAGGTGTTGGGATTGGTTTCTTGGAATGGTTAGCCTATCTACAGCTAGAAGTATGACCCTAAAAGACTTCCTTGTTACATGGCCTAGATCTAGTCAGACAAAATGAGGAGTACTTTGGTTGATTGGTCCAACAATGATTGTTTGGCATATTTGGAAAGAAAGAAATAAGCAAATATTCAAAGAATCGGCTAAGCCAGTAGAAGTAGTCATGGACAATCTTAAGACATGCATAGAAGAAGTCATTTGTGGTAAGTCAAGGAATGCCAGAAAATTCAAAGTCAATGATTGGGACATGGAAATGGAAAGGAATTGGTCTTTCAAAAATGCTTTATTCCACCATCCCAAGAAAAGAATCAACAGGAAAGAGGTCAGATGGGAGAAGCCGCATAGCAATTGGGTAAAACTTAACTTTGATGGGGCCTGCAGAGGTAACCCGAGATAGGCCGGTTTTGGAGCAGTTATTTGAAATGAGGAAGGGAATCTCGTGAGTGGTACGTATGGCCATATTGGTTGCGCTACCAACAATGAAGCAGAAATAAGGGTCCTTGTGGTTGGGCTTGTCCTATGCAAAGAGAGAGGTTTAACTAATGTACAAATTGAAGGAGATTCTCAGATAATTATAAATGGGGTAACTACCGATAGGTTACTTAATTGGAAATTAGCTAAATGGTTACCTCACATTCAGTTCTTACTACAAGCAATCAAGCCATATGAAATATCACATATTCACAGGGAGGGAAATCGAGTAACAGACCTATTAGCAAATCTTGGAGTCAATTCACATGTTGTAGAAGTGTCAGTTGATCCGGAGGCACTAAACTTAGAGATTATAGACTTGTGCAGAGAAGACCTGTCGATAAAGAAATGCAACGGTGTGGGATGATGACCCTTGAACTAGGCCTGCAGTGGAAGGACAAATGATAGAATTATTGCACTATGAACAGGCTAATCCCTCAAAAGATGAAGCGATGACGGTCTGACTTATAGAGGATAGGTAGATATGACAAAATGGCAGAATCTTGCAGACCGTGGGATCTAGTTTAGGTCGGAAGAATCTTCTAGAGTTTGTAAGACTTTTTATTGGTCTTTGCAAGAGCCAAATGCATGGTTAGTAAGGCACTGTGAAGGAGTTTCGATCTTGGATAGTGCTTGGCCAGGGTTGAGACATATTCATGGCCTACTTTGGTAACGTTGGGTGCATGAACTGTGATGAAACACTAGATGTGCAACTTTGCAGCTTATTTGTTTCCGAGGCCTATGTTTATGATGCGATCAAAGGACTAGTGGGGATCACACTTAACTTTGACCATCACTGGTACGATGCCACGATTTATGAAGCAGTGCTCATGCCTTTGGTCGACATCAAAAGAGCAGTGGAGGTCCTGAGTGGTTTTGTCAAGCCAGTCAACAACAATAGCATTGCAGATTCCATCCTAAGTCTGCCAGAGAATGAATGAATTAGCATTCTCAAGACTTATTTCCAGTCGAGCTACTTCTTGCCATCAGACTCTGTGGAAGAAGATGAAGAGGAAAGCGATAAGGAGGAGGGCAATGAATCAGATGACAGTGAGAAAAGTAGGATAGAGCGCAGACATGTTGAAAGGGAAGAGTTAAAAGAGCTGATGAGGTCATTTGGGGAAAATGCGTGGGAGGTGTTTAGGTGCGCTGTGCAGAATGGGAACATGGCCCCGTTTCATAGGGTAACTAACTCAGAAACATGGTGGTTCTCGGCTGGAGCCACTGCCAGTGTAATCAACATCGAAGAATATGCGGGGGTGATCATGCAGACCCTCAATGGGGATCATTAAGTGGCATAACCAAGTATGCCCTATTTAAATTTGTCATCCTATAGGTAGATGTACTCACTGCAGATAACAGTTTTTGTATAGGGACCTGCCAGTAGGTAGTGATATCTCATTTAATAGTTTCTTTTATGCAATGCAAGGGTGTTATCCCCGTACTGATAGCTCTTACCATTAATTTTTTTTTTTATTAAAATAAACTTTTAAAAGTTTTATTTAAAACAATTTTATTTTTAAAAAGTTTTTAAATTTTAAAACTTAAAAAAACATTAAAAAAATGATTTAAAAAAATTAAAAAATGTTTTTCCCTGTGATGGCAAGGTACTCCTTGCCATGGCAGGAAGTACTTGCTACCATAGGTTCTACAGGACTTGTGTACCATATGGTACGTAGACACCGTGCATGGTACCTGCAGTACCTACAGGGTTCAGGCCTGCATAAATGCCCCTACATTTAAAAAAAAAAATTCTTATTAAAAAAAAATGCATTCATTTAAAAAAATTATGATTTTAAAATATAAAAATTTGAAAAAAAAATTGTTTTTATAAAAAAATATAAAATCGTACTAGTTTGATGTGTCCATACCAACGAGCTAAGGAGGGGAATTTTTCTAGCTTGGGAAGATAAAGGTCGATTTTGGCGAATGGACAGGCGATCTTGGGGTTTTTCAGTGTTCCGAACATGATGGCAATACCAAATTTGACCCAAAGTGCTCCAAAATTGCAAATCACTCACGGGTTAGGTAACCACCCTCCACCTTCAAATAATTGTAGATTTGGCCTCTAGTGTCTAATTTGGACAAAACCAAAGGTGATTTTGACTTTCTCGAACCTCCTCAATCCAATGATGACCTCAGATTTGACCCAAAAAGCTCCAATAATGATACAAACTAGAAAAATCCAAAATACAAAACCTTAAATTGCATCAAAACTCTCTCAAATGTCTATCCATGACACCTTGTAGGCTCTAATACCATGTGAGAATTTGCCTACAACAATCCAAGATCTAGAGGCCAATGAAAATCACAAGAATAAGAGAGAAATAATATGTGACAAGAACAAATTGTATTCTCAACAATCATGCAATAAGATGATTACAATGTAAATAAGCTTGCTTATAAAGGCAAGGCCATATGGAAATGAGAGCACATAATCATGACATGTGGCCTAATGAGATACAAGGGTAGGTAGGGGTAGATAAGATAAACAATAGATAATTCCACTAAAGGTGGATCATCCACTGAAGGTAGAATGTGATAATAAGATAACACCACAAATGGTGGAATTTCTCCTACAACCATGTTCCCTAGATGCACAATTTCTTAAGTGTCTCATATGAAAACTACAATAAATGCATTATCCTAAGTCAACTTAAGTAAAGTGTAATTATGAGACATAATTTACACCAACATAACTCAAAATAATTTTTGCTTTAGATCCTCAAGCTAAAAATTCCAAAACCCATAGATTTGGATGGGCTCAAGTGGTTCAAGCATTAATGCTCTTGCAAGGAAGACCTGGTTAGAAATTGGAAGGAGAAATGATAAAGTGTTAGAATTAACAAAATAATGTTGCATCCAACTTCATGAATATTGTATATGATAGATTTATGAGTAGGGATAACCCTTGAATCCATTAGGTAAGATACCCTTGGTCATGATGACTTTGACAAAAGAAATGCTTCTCAATTGAGATGAATACAAGGAAAGAGATTCCTTTACCCCTAGAATGTGCTAGCTCTCAGTTGTGGTGTTTGATTGAATGATTGTTCATGGTGAATTTGATGAAAAGAGGAAGTTACGAACAAGTAGGAAGTTACCAAATCAAAATAAGGTTTTAATTTTTTTTTCCCTAAGGATTGAGAAGTGTCCAAAATGGATGGTGTTCTTGACATGCAATTCATTTCTTTAGTGGTATTTATTACATGGTTTAGTTGCAACACATGTTTGGATAATATTTCTCATGTGATGGAATTAGTGGGTGACAAAGAGGGTTGTGATGAAGAGTATTAGGTTGCACATGAACCATTTTCTTTGCATCAACTCAATAATAGTTGTAGACACCTAAAATTGTCCAGTCTAATTAAATAAATATTTTATTTATTTAATTATTTGAACCTAATTCTTCTATTAATTAAATAAATCCTTATTTATTTAATTAATTCATTTATCCTCTTCTAGCCTTATTTCTCATTTAAATAAATACATTTATTTATTTAAATTATCATTTTCCTAAATTAAATAAATATCTTATTTATTTAATTGATCCCACTTCTTCTATTAATTAAATAAATCTTTA
Source organism: Cryptomeria japonica (assembly GCF_030272615.1). Taxonomy (NCBI): domain Eukaryota; kingdom Viridiplantae; phylum Streptophyta; class Pinopsida; order Cupressales; family Cupressaceae; genus Cryptomeria; species Cryptomeria japonica. The sequence continues at coordinate 272,287,263 of NC_081407.1, forward strand.
TTTATTTAATTAATTCATTAGCCTTTTCTACCTATGACACATGTCATTCATCTCTTAATTCATACACTACCTACCCCTTTCATTATTTTATTATTTCTTTTACTTACCCTCTAATCATAGCCGACCTCCTTTTACACCTCTCAATCTTATCCCTCCATTTCATATAGTGTCTTCTATATAAGGAGATGATTCCTTCATTATCAAACCCTAATGAGCTAATGACCTGATGAGCTAACTACTTGATCAATTGACTACACCACGATCCTACTTGCAACCACATTCCGTTCTTTGTTGAGCTCTTGTGCACATAAAATCTGAGAGCAAATATATCAAGCAAGATCAATGGAGATAGGAAGAATGGAGATCAAAACCCTATTGGACATGTGATGGTATAATCTTTGTGATTTCATGTGATTTGCATTGTCTTAGGTAATCTTCATATGTTATGGTGGATCTTTGTTGATTGTTAGGCTAGGGTTTTGTGGTTGAATTCATTTAGCTTTTCAATATTGTTATTATTGTTATCCATTTTCGCCATATACATTTTGGCACGCCCGGTGGGACTCTTGTCCCTTTTGCATTTAACCTTTGGTTGCAGATTTTGTGTTTGAAGTTGCAGATTTGGCATTTCCGACAACATTTTCGACATTTTCGCGTCTGCATACTTTCGGATCGCGTTTTTGATTTTCTGGCGCGTCTACGACATCTTGAAGTGCGTCCGTGTTTTCGACAAAATTTTATTTTGTAGGTTTCCGAAAGGCGCGTCTGTGTTACAGAAACGCGTCTGTGTCATTTTTAACTGCGTCTGTGTCTGTGAAGTGCGCCTGTGGTTTTTATTCACGTCTGTGTCTCACAAAACTGCGTTTGTGTGGTAGCGTCACGTCTGTGTCGAGGGTAATCGCGTCTGTGTATCACCTGTTTCAAAATTTTGAAGTTTTATTGATTCAGTTTTCGGATTTTGCATTTAGGGTTTCAGATCTGGTTTATTTTTGGACTAACATTTTCAGATCTAGCTAACAAAATTGGTGCAGCTTGTCTTGGAAGAAAAATCGTTTGGTTGAAGGCCCCTATTTTCACAAAGTCTTTTGGGTTTTAAAATTTACCTAACTTGTGTGCTTGCAGGAAGGGGTGATCATTTGAAACAACCCAAACTACTAACAAATCTTTGGTGCAGGTCCTTGGCAAGGGTTTTTGGATTTTTATTGTGTGCCTTGTTTTCATAGACTAGCAAACACTTCCATTGGTGCACTAAAATTGAATCATTGTCTTTTGTGTCTTGAGCAATAGGCTCTTTTTGTTTAATCTTTAGAGGGCCTGTCTTCCCGTGTGGTCATTAGGACTACTAGTGAGAAGAGGACGACCCAAGTGGTAGCGAGGAAAACCCACCTCATCCGAACCACTATAATCAAATGTATTCATGGTGAAAACTATGAATAACGTGTGCTGATTAGTTCATACTGACACTATGTCTCCCTATAAACCCGTTTGATCAAATTTATTTGATTAGTTGTAGGGCGTAACCCCTACCGGCTGGGAGCCTTCTGTATTTACAGAGCTGAAAGTGCCACATGTATGACCACATGAGCGGATGCCCTTACTAGCACCATTTTGTTTTAGAGGCCCAAATCCTTCTAGTTGTTGGGGCAGGAGGTCGGACCTCTGGTAGTGGCCCACACACATACGGTTCTTAGTAGAGATACAAAGTTCGCCATGGGGAGTTTTCATGGGGACTGATGCTTGGCTAACCCGAGAAGTGAGTGCCAAGGGTGGAGCCAGTGAGGTCAAGCATCTAAGTATCCTCTCTGAATAGCGTAGCCTCGGGGGTAAAACCCCATGTGGGATCAACAACTATTGTCTTGGCCAGCCATAAGAATTGTGCTTGACTTATGTTAAACATTCAAAACATTCAAGACCAAACAACAAAACATTGTGTCTTTTGTGTCTTCAAGTGTATGCAAAACATTTTTACATCAAACAACACACTTTTCTTGGAGTCATTTTGAGTCTAAACACTTGCAAACATTGGGTCTTCATCAACAATGTGTCCTCTTGTCACGAAAAATAGTCAAGCAGTCAGATTGGGTCACAATAAAACAACTTCACAGATTGGAAAAATTGCACAAAATTTGCAGAAACGCGTCTGTGTCGGGCATAATAGCGTCTGTGTTGTATAGCCGCGTCTGTGAAGGACAAAATCGCGTCTCTATTTCAACAGTCAACATTGTATTTGGCAAACAAAAAAATCTCAGAAGCGCGTTTGTGTTAAACAGAGCAGCGCCTGTGTCGGGAAACCGCGTCTGTGAAGTATACAGGCACATCTGTGTCTAGAATTGAAAAACTGTTATAGTCCAGCAAACATAAACAAAAGAATCTCAGAAGCACGTCTGTGTTAAACAGAGCAGCGCCTGTGTCGGGAAACCGCGTATGTGAAGAATACAGGCACGTCTGTGTCCAGAATTGAAAAACTGTTACAGTCTGGCAAACAAACACAGTCAGTTTCGGAATTCTTGAGCTTCCTAGGTCATTTCTCCAGGGTTTCATTTAGCATTCAACCTATCTTTGGGTCTCACAAAGTCCATCATTGCTTTACACCTTACATTACATTCACAATTGTCTAAACTTGAGTCAAAAGGTCACTTGCTTGTCCTCATCATACTTTGTCAACACACTACATACAACAACACTTTGCTAAGTGGTCCCTCATCAAGGTTTCTTACCTTTGGGTCTCATTTGGTCTTACTTAGAGTCAAGGTCAACTTACCTCATCAAGAGAAACTATCCTCTCTTTGGAAGTCACACCTACTCTACTACATACATACTTGGTCTTACACTTTGGACATTGCAAGTACACTTCAGATTCATTTACATTCCATCCAACTCTTGGTCTTCCATACTCTTTCCATTTTTCATCTAGTCTCACACATCTTGGTCAATACCTAGTTCATGGTTGAAACCCGTCTTCAAAAATCTAGGAGAGAAACTAAAGAGGCTCAAGAGTCCGCAAACATGAGTTCTTATGAGTATGACAATGATATCTTTTTCAATTCTGATCATACTACATTACCTGACATGGATGTCTATAGAAACATTCCAAATGTTGAGAACATGGACACTATAAACAACAATGCTACACACAATGACAATGTGGACAACTTTTTAGTACATTCAGCAGATGTGGAAGAATCCATCATGAATCCCCATTTCAATCGATTAGTTGAGGAAATAATGAGGAGGGATAGACAATACTTCTTACAAATGATGGCACAAAGTGGAGCCAAGATACCTCATGATTTTGACATGTCTCAAATAATGGAACATAGACCTTTGCAACAACCTCACTCCAATATGGATCAAAGGAGACCTAATAGTGGAGGAAATAGAGGACCACACATGGTACCTGAATCACCATCAGCTTTGCTTCAAAAACCAGAGATCCCACATACACATGGTCAAACATATGATACTCACCTTCGCAGACCATTATGGAAGTCTTATGGAGAAAAATATGCTCAATCACATATCAATGCTAAGGATCAACCACCAAAACAATTGGATGTTCAAAGGCATGCTCAAAATTTGGACACAAGGAAACCTCATGTCAAATTTGGGGGCAACACAATGGAACATGACATGCCTGTAGAATATGGTATACATGCACAAAATAGATATGGTGTTCCTCAACATGAATCTATACCAAGTGGTCCATATACGCAGCATCATTATAGACCTCCTCCATATGAACATGTGTATGATCAATATCATCCATACATGCAACATGCACCTCCTCCAATGGGTACCTCAAACATAGGATATGGTCCAAGAAGTCGATCTCCACCTAAGAGCAATTTGGAGCAACAAATCAGGGACTTACAAAAGAAAATGGAGGACATAAATACACCGAAGCCAACATACACAATGAGAGACATATGTCCTTATCCATTTGACAAGAGCATTCCAATGCCTCCTTTTCCTACACACTTTGTGACGCTTAAATTTGATAAGTATAGAGGAAAAGGGGATCCTAAGGCACACATAAGACAATTTTTCACAGCTTGCATTGAGGTAGCAGCAGAAGAGACATATTTGATGAGATTATTCCCACAAAGCTTAGGTGATCAAGCTATGGAATGGTTCTCCCAACTTCCACCTGGAATTAAGTCATGGGGTGACTTAGCAGAGGCATTTATTCAACATTTCTCCTACAATATAGAGACAGACATATCAGTCACTACTTTGTGCAACACCAAGCAAAAAGAGGGAGAATCTTTTGCATCATTTTTACAAAGATGGAGAAATCTAGCCAGCAGATGCTCTTGTGAAATTCCACAAAAACAAATGGTAGAAATGTTCACCCAAAATGTTAACAAAGAGATTGGTTATGACTTAAGGAAAGCTTGTTTGTCCACCTTCAAGGACGTCATTGAAAAAGGCTTAGCGACAGAAAAGGTCCTAATTGAACAAGGAGTCATTAAAATATTCAAGGAAAACAAAGATGACTTTAAAGGAAAAGACAAGCCAAGATTTTGGAATAAAAACAAGAACACAGTCAATGATGGTGTTGTCGATGCCAACACAGTGCGACCCAAAGTCATCTTTTCAGGATCAAGTTCTACAAACAATCAAGTGAATACTCAAACAACTTCCAGGTCATGAAGGAAGTACACTCCTTTGGGAGAACCACTTGAGTCAGTTTTCAAGAAGTTAGTGGCAAACAAGGTGATCACAATTCCAGATTTCCCGCCATATGAACCAAAGGTCAAACCAAATTGGTGGAATGATGATGAGTATTGTGAATTTCATAAGAGCAAGGGTCATAAGACAGGAAATTGTCATAGACTGAAGAACATCATACAGGATCTCATTGATAGAGGTGATATTGAGATTGAGGGACATTCATCTAATCAAGAACATGAGATGTTTAAGGAACCATTCCCAAAACATGACAAAGGAAAAGCTAAAGCCACAGATGACCAAACCAACTATACCAGAGCATCTTACAATTATGATTCAACTATTAATCACATTTCAATGGACAATTATGTCTCTACCATTATCATTAAGGACAAAGCATCCGAGAATTCTACTCAGAGACCCAGGATTGTCCTAAAAGGTGTTGGATCTTCTTCCGAACCTACCTCTGAATGTCATGTTACAACTCGTCGAGGCAAAATCACTTTGCAAGGTGCTCCAACCAAAAACACAGCCTCCTCATCAACCAAACCTGAGTATGACCTTGTAGAACAGTTAGGGAAGACACCCGCGCTCATTTCAATCCTTGAACTATTACGCATATCTCCCGCACATAAAGCCATTCTTGACAAAATCTTGAGAGATACTGCTGTTCCTACTAATCTAAACGTGGACCAGTTTCAAGCCATGGTGGGATACCTTTCCATTACAGTTTCACTTACTTTCACGGAAGCTGATGACGCCTCTGTAAGTCAGCCGCATAATGCACCCTTACACATTGAAGCCTTCATACACAAACATCGAATAAAACGAGACCTGATAGATGGAGGAGGAGGTCTAAACATTTGCACATTAAGCACTATCACACAATTGGGATATTCTGATAAAGCTGTGAATTCTACAAACAAGATCACCATTAAGGCATATGATGATGAAGAGCGTTCATCCAAGGGTACAGTCATCTTACCTCTCAGAGTTGGACTAGTTACAAAGGATGTGGTCTGTCAAGTCTTGGATTTAAATCTCACTTATAACATATTGTTAGGACGTCCTTGGATCCATGAAATGAGGGCAGTTCCATCCACATATCACCAATGCATTAAGTTTCCTCATAATGGAGTGGAGGTAACAGTTAACGTTGATCCTAATCCATTCATATATTGCAATAACCTAAAATCAAAGACTGAGACCATCATTGCTAGTAATCGGGAGGCTGTTCCTTCGTCGGCATACATTGATCCTGAGTCATTAAAACCTTCGACATTCAAACAAGGTGAGCTTAGAGGCAAGTTTCAGGACAAAGGCATGGGGGAATATACTTTCAATCAGACCATGTACTTAAGACAAGTCATGAGTTCCCCAAAAGAATATGGAAGACCACATCCTAACAAGCAAATCTCCATCATGACGCTCAAATGGGACCCTACTATCTTTCAAAGATGGGGTGAACTAGAAGAGGAAGGTTTATACCAAATGCTTTTTAGAGATAATGAAGAGGAAACACAAGATCACGTCAATCTACCATGTGAGAAATATGGCAAAGGCTTCAAAATTCTACAAAAATTCGGGTATGATGGAAAAAGCCCTCTGGGGTTACGAAAGGAAGGCATCATTGAACCTTTACAACCTGAATTGACTTTCAAGAAGGAACGCTCGAAAGGACTTGGTTTCTTAACTTCCAAGGTCCACACCCAAAGGACAGAAGAAGCCTTACAAATCAAAGCTGCCAAAATTCAACAAGAGAATTGCTATTCCACAGATTCCAACGAATGGGAATGGGGTTCCGACAAGTCTTCCAGTGACTACGAGCTCATCGAGACATTCAGAGAGCTAGGTGAACCCACAAAAGAGGAGGAGTTTTATAACAAATTCAGAGTTGGTCAAGAAACAACCCATGAGGAGTCTACACAGTCCTTGTCTCAAGGTTCTAGGTTGAAATCACATAGGATGAGAACACCTGTCCTAGAATGCGCTACTAGTGATGATAATTGGGATTCGCTTGTGATCAAGACTGATGAGGAGAGTGCCATCGATGACCTCGATAATTACCTTGACATACTCGAATATAACCACATCTTCACTCTTAGCCCCGCTAACTTTGAAGACATTAACAACCTTCCCCTTGTTCACCACCAACTCATTGACTGGGATCATGAAGGACCTGCACAGTTGGATACATTTCAAAATGATGAAGCTTTTATTGACTATCTAGGCATACGAGACGATCTTGCCCCTGGAGACCATAAAGCAGGATACACTATAGAACTCAATAGCGTGGCATATTTTGGTGAGGGTGTCGGACCTTCCAGTCGCAAAAATGTGAAAATAAGAACAAATCAAGGGTCTTATGGCGAAAACCACACTGTGGCGCTATCTGACCCCAAAAAAGTAAAAAGAAAGGACGTATCTGAGGGTGAAAACCTCTCTGAGGCGCCCGAAGATGGAAGGCTCGACATTCTCCTAGCATCATATGAGGAAAAATCATCCATGTTGGTAGAGGAGACTATCAAAACAAACATCGGTACAGAAGAGGTTCCACACAACATATTCCTAGCTCAATCACTGACAGAGTCTGAAAGGTCAAAATTCATAAGTTTCTTCAAAGAGCGACAAATCAACTTCGCCTAGTCATACGCTGATATGCCTGGATTGGATCCGGATTTGGTAATGCATCATCTGACAGTCAAACCGGGGGCAAAACCAGTAAAACAGAAATTAAGAAAAATGCATCCACAAGTGGCATTACTAGTCAAAGCAAAACTTGAGAAATTACTCGATGTCGAATTCATACGCCCAATTGATTATCCTGAATGGATCTCTAACTTGGTACCTGTCAGTAAACTAGACCGCAGCATCAGAATTTGCACAGATTTCAGAGACATTAACAAAGCTTGTCCAAAGGATGACTTCCCATTACCAAACATTGACTTGATTGTTGATCTCACAGCAGGTCATGAAATGCTATCATTAATGGATGGATTCTCTGGTTATAATCAAATAAAGATCGCACCCGAGGATCAACATAAAACAACATTTACTTGTCCGTGGGGAACTTTCTGCTGGAATGTCATGCCTTTCGGGCTAAAGAATGCAGGTGCTACATATCAAAGAGCCATGACTACTATCTTTCATGATCTCATGCATGTAACTGTGGAAGATTATGTTGACGATCTCTTGGTCAAATCAATAGACATAAATACACATTTGGACATACTTTCAGTTACCTTTGATCGGTTGGAAAAATACAAAGTAAGATTAAACCCTAAGAAATGTGTCTTTGGAGTAACCTCCGGGAAGCTCCTAGGATTCATTATATCCAAAAGAGGAATTGAAGCGGATCCAGCAAAAGTCAAAGCTATCTTGGAAATGCAACCACCAAGAAATATCAGTCAACTTCGATCCTTACAAGGTAGACTCCAGTCCATCCGAAGATTCATAGCACAACTGGCAGATAAGTGTAATCCTTTTCAGCACCTGCTACATAAAAACATCAAATTCAAATGGGATGACAACTGTCAACAGGCTTTCCAGACGCTCAAAGATTATCTTCTAAATCCGCCAGTTCTGATGCCACCAGTTCCAGGTCAACCACTGTTACTATACATATCAGCTACTCCAACAGCACTGGGGGCACTCTTAGCGCAACAAATCGCTGAAGGCAAGGAAAAAGCAGTATACTATATCAGTCGCACATTGGTGGGATACGAGCTAAACTACACACCAATTGAGCGCGCATGTCTTGCTGTGGTCTTTGCTTCACAAAAATTATGACATTACATGCTTACTCATAAGACAAAGTTAGTTGCAAGGATAGATCCGTTGAAATACCTTCTCAATAAGGCAACACTTACTGGGCGACTGGCCAAATGGGTAATGATACTGAGTGAATTCGACATCGAGTATGTGGACAGAAAAGCAATAAAAGGACAAGCCATCGCAGATCAATTAGCAGATGCTCCCATGATAGATGATGTTCCTCTAAGTTCAGAATTTCCAGATGAATCCATTTTGACAATGTCACATGCAAAGTCATGGCAACTATACTTTGACGGCTCATATACACAGCATGGGGCAGGAGCTGGCATCCTCTTTATAATTCCTCAAGGGGATTCTATACCAAAATCATACCGCTTATCATTTCCTTGCACTAACAATATAGCGGAATATGAGGCATTAACAACAGGATTACGAATTGCAGTTCAATGGAAGATCCAGGAACTTCGTGTTTTTGGGGACTCCCAACTTGTTATCCATCAAGCAACTGGTGATTATCAAACAAAAGATGAAAAGTTAATGCCTTATAAACAAATGGTGGATGGTCTGAAACAACATTTCACAAAGATAGACTTTGAGCAGATACCAAGAGAGCAAAATCGAGCCGCAGATGCCATGGCTACAATTGCTTCATTGATCGATTTACCTCCAAACAAGACCCGCTATGAGTTCTTGGTGGATAACCTTTTGGTCCCTTCATATGAGATAATGCCGACTGAGATGATATGCGTTGTCGATCCCGAATCCCAGTTATATGGTTCCATTTTCACATACCTACATGACAATACTTTACCTCCTGATCTATCAAATAACCAACGTCGCACTTTCATTTGCCAATCCTCTCGATATGTCATTTTAGCTAATATCCTATACCAGCGAGGTCTAGATGGCACTCTTCTTAGATGTTTAGAAAGCGACGAAGCTCAGATTGCGTTACGGGAAGTGCATGAAGGGATATGTGGTCCACATGCTAATGGTCCTACCTTGGCCAAGAAACTCATCAGGACTGGATATTACTGGCCCAATATGGAGAAAGACTCATATCAGTTTGTCAAGAAATGTAAGCAATGTCAAATTCATGGAGACCTCATACATGCGCCAGCACAAGAACTTCAACCACTTGCGTCTCCTTGGCCCTTTTGTCAATGGGGACTCGATCTCATAGGCAAGATTCACCCTCCTTCTTCCAATGGTCATAAATTCATTATCACTGCCACAGAGTATTTTACAAAATGGATTGAAGCCGTGCCTCTCACACAAGTTACTGGAAAACAGATTGCTACATTCATCCTTAACTATATCATTTGCCGATACGGTATTCCTGTTTCCATTATCACTGATAACGGGCGTCCCTTCAAAAATCAGGATGTTTGTGAACTCTGTGACCGCTTCCATATCTCTCATCGTTTCTCCACACCATATTACCCCCAAGGTAATGGCCAAGCTGAGGCATCTAACAAAACAATCCTTAAAATCCTAAAGAAGACAGTCGACGATGCTGGTCGTAATTGGCATATTCAACTTAATCCTGCACTTTGGGCCTACCGCACAAGCGTCCGTACACCTACAGGAGCTACACCCTATTCACTAGTCTATGGTTCTGAAGCCATCTTTCCTATCGAGGTCGAGTTACCCTCTTTACGGGTCTCTTTGCAAAACATCATCAGTGATGAAGACTACAGGGTCTCTCGCTTACAAGAGCTGGAACTATTGGATGAACGAAGACAAACTGCTTATAGTCATCTCAAGGCTTACCAACAACGAATGAGTCACAGCTACAATCACAAGGTCAAGCCTCGCACATTTGAGGTAGGTGACTTAGTCCTCAGAGAAAATCCTAAAAATCAACAAGACAGAGAGAAGAAGGGCAAGTTCGAACCAAACTGGCTTGGTCCCTACATTATTACAACAACATATGGATCTGGTGCATATTAGCTCTCAACTACAGAAGGTGAACCTTTGGAGGATCCTATCAACAGCATGCACCTTCGTAGGTTCTACACATAGCTCTTCAGAGTATCTTAATTCAAAAATACAAAAAAAAATCAAAAAATTTCAAAAATACAAATTTTTTTTTTATAAAACAAAAAAATCGTTACTTGCTGAAAACCTGGCAAACAGGCGCCTTGTGACACAAAAAACATTGAAAAATCGAAAAAAGTAAAGAGAAATAATTTCGTCCAACGGTGAAAACCACTTCGGTGGCGCCCTGGGCAAGTACCATGGTGAAAACTGGGTCACCAGCGCCATGCGTAGAGACATTGCTCCTCCCTCCTTCAGGATTCTCTTTCATCATTTCACTTTGCACACACTCACAACCTATTCGTTCATAACAAACTTACCCATTCCCATCATGGCTTGTTATTGATCTACCAAAGATTGGTTAGCCATTCATAATAAACATCCCTTTTCACCTCCCTTTCCATCCATAATAAATAAGATCCTATCTGTGGCTAAGGCAAATCCTACGTCTAGTGATGGGTGTGGAACTGAGAACATCACATGTTTTGAGGAGTACAGTTTCTTCCAGCTTTCTTCAGTCTATTTGCGCACAATCCACAATAAAGCAACATTTGCATCACAGATCCGCAATAAGGTTTCGTCTTCTCCACAATAAAGTATCAGTTTCATGGATTCAGTCAGTTTTAGATGAGACACAGCAGCAACAATGGGCTTCAACAAATCAAATCTTTCAACAGACTCAGACAACATTATGGTTCAGTGCTATCTATCCTTTCTATGAAAGTAAACATTGTGACCACAATCAAATAAGACTTATACAAGTGACAAGAGACACTAAACTTGAGGACTACAGTGGATGTTCGTGTCGAGTCTTGGTTTTCTTTTGATTTCATCTTTTTTGGTGACATGTCTTTTAGCTTTTCCGGGATGTCTTTGACTAGAGATTCTATCTCCAGGATGTCTTTGACTAGAAAGGCGAGGATGGGGTATCGTCACCTATTTGTATTTGCTGTTTGTGGATTGTCTCTTAGTAATGCTATGACTTGTCCAAGGATATGAGGACACTGTGAGTCTAGTGTGAACTGGGGCATTCCTTGTTTGTGACTGTCTTATCTCCATGCAAACAGGTACAATGACTTTCTGGGTCGAACACATGTCTCGATTGTCATAACCTACTTGCCATAATAAAGCTCAATGATGATAACGCACAAGAAGCTCTTTCACTTTCATATCTTCTGTCTTTCATCCCCCCTTTCTTGATTGACTTCCATCATCCTTCTCGAGTCCGTGTATCCTGCTATCACATGACTGAGTATAATGACACACCAAAAACATTTGCATTTCATGTAGTTGCACCTACATTACCACATATAAGCATTTCATACACACATATAGATATCACAACTGCATCACATCCTGCACACAACACCTGTTAGCACAATTTACATTTGAATTATCATATTCATCTGCATTACTTACATTCACATTTGCATCATGCATACACATATAAAACATAAACGAACAAAAAAAAAAATATTGCATTGCATCATATACATATTTGCATCCATATCATAAGCATCACATAAGAACATCTCATCACATAGGTACACATGCATATAGCTGCCGCAAAGACGAATCATCTCATATATATATATATATAAAGTGTCATGATACAATGATGTCACAATCATATGGCTACAATCACCCGCAGATGTCTACATCATTATACAAAATGGTACAAAACTGATACAGAGGAACTCACTGATCACTCCTGCCAACACTATTGGTAGTGTTAATCCTATCCATGTCATGGTATCCCATGCCACGTGTCCCACCCTCATCTCCAGTCTTGGATCCTAGAACACTCATCTAAGGGCATCCCTGTCTCTGTCTCGATTGTACGGAATCAGCTCCCCATCAATCGGTATCCGCATAATCCTATATACATCCTCCAGGGTGATTGTCATCTCACCCATAGGCAAATGGAATGTGCACGTCTCAGAGTGCCATCTCTCAGCCAGCGCAGTCAGCAAACCCATGTTTGCCCAAAACTCAGGCACATAGAGTACATGTCTCAGACCCATCTCATCGATAGCAGCTCTGTCCTCGAGCAACAACTCAGGTCGCAACCTCTGCGTCGACGAGAATCTCTCCTGTGACTCTAGCATCGACAAATACTCCTGCAGTCAAGCAAATCAATCATGTCAGTGATCGTGGCATTCACTGTTTATCACAAAATGCTACTTTTTATCTAAATGCATATTGCTATCTATCCTAGTGACACTCACTGTTCATCACAAAGTGTTGCTATTTATCCTAGTGGTACTCACTGTTCATCACAAAGTACTACGTGTGTGACACTCCCTATTCATCACAAAGTGTTACTCACATTTGCACTCCCTGTTCATCACAAAGTGCTGCTCATATTTCAATACTCCCTATTTATCACAAAGTACTCTATCTTGGTACTCACTGTTCATCACAAAGTGCCTTGATCTATCCTAGTCTTCCTAGAGGACCTGCTTGAGTGTATCCCCTCAGCAGCTTATCCAATCGACAGCGTATGTTCATCACAGAACTGCTGATTTGACCTAGAAGATGCAAATTCATACTTTTCAAACGCAAATGCGCTTACATGACATAAACGCGCTCAAAAACTGCATAGACGCGCCTGAACAACACAGACGCGCCTTCCTGACACAAACGTGCCTATGCTCTGCACAGACGCGCCTTCTTGACACAGACGCGCCTGGCACCAACGCAGACGCGCCTGGACGTTTTTTTGACACTTTTTGGACCCTAGTCTAAGCGCATTTATTACCCTATTCGACATGCATTAATGACAAAATTAAATGCGTCAAAGTACGAGGAGGTTTGGTGGTACTTACCGGCTCTCCTGCCTCTGCTGGTCTCTGGAATTGGCGAACACGGTTGAATCTGTGAGTGAAGGCCATCGCTGCTGACTGCTCCTTCTCTATTTTCGCTCTGCAATATGCTCTTATGGATGCGTGGATGACAATGAGGATGTATTTTCCCCCGTGGTCTATCTTATAGCCTACCCTAGCCCTCGCCTTCATTTTTCGAGTCAGTCTTCTTTATCCCGTGACTTTGTCACTTTATCCGGTCAATCCATTCTAGCCTTTCTTTCTTATCGAGAGATTGTCTACAATCTTTTCAGACATTTTCATCCAATCTCTCGAGGGGGCATATCATTCCCATCCTGGGGCAACTCTGTATCAGTTCATCTTATCTTCTTTGAAACAACGCGACAAGCCGCATTGTCTCAAAGAGGGGCAAAATGTAGACACCTAAAATTGTCCAGTCTAATTAAATAAATATTTTATTTATTTAATTATTTGAACCTAATTCTTCTATTAATTAAATAAATCCTTATTTATTTAATTAATTCATTTATCCTCTTCTAGCCTTATTTCTCATTTAAATAAATACATTTATTTATTTAAATTATCATTTTCCTAAATTAAATAAATATCTTATTTATTTAATTGATCCCACTTCTTCTATTAATTAAATAAATCTTTATTCATTTAATTAATTCATTAGCCTTTTCTACCTATGACACATGTCATTCATCTCTTAATTCATACACTACCTACCCCTTTCATTATTTTATTATTTCTTTTACCTACCCTCTAATCATAGCCGACCTCCTTTTACACCTCTCAATCTTATCCCTCCATTTCATATAGTGTCTTCTATATAAGGAGATGCTTCCTTCATTATCAAACCCTAATGAGCTAATGACCTGATGAGCTAACTACTTGATCAATTGACTACACCACGATCCTACTTGCAACCACATTCCGTTCTTTGTTGAGCTCTTGTGCACATAAAATCTGAGAGCAAATATATCAAGCAAGATCAATGGAGATAGGAAGAATGGAGATCAAAACCCTATTGGACATGTGATGGTATAATCTTTGTGATTTCATGTGATTTGCATTGTCTTAGGTAATCTTCATATGTTATGGTGGATCTTTGTTGATTGTTAGGCTAGGGTTTTGTGGTTGAATTCATTTAGCTTTTCAATATTGTTATTATTGTTATCCATTTTCACCATATACAATAGTAATGATGTATCCTAAACTCTTTGATACCTTGGTTAGCTTTGAAAAACAATGTGAACTTGATTTGTTCTTTACCAACACTAATTAAATCTTCAAACAATCAAACTATTGGCAAGAACTTGATGCAATGTGTCTCTTGGTACTCAACAAATTTTTTGCAAAGGACCAAAAAAGTGGTGACTATTATAACAACAATGAATACAACAATAAATTTCATTAACATTCATCAAATAATAAAAAATTTACAAAAATAAGCCACAATTAATAATTTATGTGTTTACTATGCATAATTATTTAGAACTTTATTTACTAGAATTATTTCATTATGATAATGTACATAAAACTTTTTAATGTTATTATACGTTTGTATATAGGTCATATGTTTTATTATTTCTTGCCACGAGGGGCATATTTTAACTAGTGATTAAATATTTTTATTTCAGCCAATCAAAATAAATAATTTTCTTTGCATACAATCTCCTTTAATATTTTAATTTTATCTATGAACAATTTTTATGTCAAATTAGTAAGAAGTTATTTTTTTTTCTATTCTGATTGGCCATATTTGTAGAACTAAATGAAGGCATAATAAGACTTTTTGCAATGACACAGACTATTTATTGACCAATATTTTGGCTTGCAATTTAAACTGTTACCACATTTTTGGATGCCTATTCATTGTGCTATCGTATTCACTTGTAAATTATTTTGGTAATGATCATTTTAAATTTTTAGCATCCATTATCTATTTTTTGTTGAAAAGACGTATCATACCCAAATAATGTTTCACAAAGTGAAAAAGAAAATAAATATAGAAAAATCTAAGATTTGTATGAATTATCATCAATATAAGTTTTATGTCATAGAATGTGGACAAACAAGTTAAGTGATATTTAAGATTTACACACATCTATTCTAAGTTCTTGCAATGTTGCATGTAACTTGAATGTTTTCCTCATATCACAACTTGTCCATTTTTTACTTACATTATATGTATCATTTATACACCAAGAGGTGTTCCTATAGTGGTAGAAAAAGTATTGGTAAACATTTTTTATAATTGAGAAAATTTGACGTGCAACCGATAGTTCAAATCGGGTAATCTTTGTTGATGGTTAAAAAATGATATGGACTATAAAAAACACTACAAGAATGCAAAAGGAGAATGGTGAAGGATGAAATACATAAATGTGTGAGGTTAATACAAGGCATGGTGGAAGTTTTAGTTTCAATATTGAGGTTAGGAAGACCTATGGGAGGCTAGCTTTCAACATCTTCTATTGATGAAAATCCACAATAAGTGAAATTTGGATGTTTTTTTCCACAATGATTTTTTTATATATTGAATATATAGAATAAAGCATTAAAAAATATAAACTATCATGTCATACTGGGACTACCATGCCTTGATATCAGAACAACTATAAGGTCAGCCCTTGACTAATCATATAGGTGTCACAAATAACTACTTTATTCTAAAATATAAACTATCATGTCATACTGGGACTACCATGCCTTGATATCAGAACAACTATAAGGTCAGCCCTTGACTAATCATATAGGTGTCACAAATAACTTCTATAATAGTATATATACTAATAGACTGCACAAATTTCATATACAAAAAGGTACAAAACCAAAATACAACATGGATGTTTCTTTCCACAATGATTTAGTTTTATCTAAAAGAATTAATGATTACTCCCTCCTCTACACAGTTTAAAATCAAAGTTAGCCCATATGAGGTTATACAAGATCTCCCAAAGCCTTCAACAAGAGATTAAATCCACATGTTCTCCAAAATCCCATCTCTATCTTCAGTTTCACAAGAAGTTGATTGCATTCCTCCAAAACCAATGCCACCCATTGTTTTCTACTATGATTTCTACTTTGTTCAAAACCCTAAAACATAAATCCTTGAGATATTGTTGAGTAGACATTTCTTCTATGAAATTAGAAAAGTACTAAAAATATAATTGACACGAAGTTGGTATACAAGTCTAGGTATTTTAAGGAGAAAAGGAGATAGGTGATGAAAGGAATTTTTTTTCTTAGAGCTATCAGACTTCCACAATCCATATTAATATTCAATAATTGCTTCTAGATTTGATTGTGTAAGCCAATTTTTATCATCAACATTTTGAATCACACTTTGTGATTCATCATTAGGATGGACAGGAATACCAAGGAGATGAAAGATAGTGGGTTGCAGACCTGACACAGAATAAAAAGAGGAGGGTAAAAAGGCACAAAGAATGAGGAAAAGAGATGAAAAAATAAAACCCAAAATAGTGATATATATATATATATATATATATATATATATATATATATATATATATATATATATATATATATATATATATATATATATATATATATATATATATATATATATATATATATAAAATAAGAAGACAAAAACACCCAATAGCTTGTCAAGGCAATACAATCTTAATCGAGATGATGGGTTGAACCTTAGCCTCTCCTGGCACCCTTTACTTTCCACCCCCCCTCCTCACCTTGGTTCCCTGCCTTTCTTCGCCCTTCTCCCTCTTTTTATTTTCCCCCTCTTTCTTCCCCCTTCTTTCCGCCCCTTGCCCCATGTGTGTCCTCTCCTCCTTTCCGTCTTTTTTAGCTGCTTGTTTTTTTGTTCTTGTGTTCTGGCCCTTTCTTTTTGTTGTTCCCCACCCCCCTTGTTTCCCCTTCCCCTCTCCCTCTTCCTTTTTCTTCTTCCCTAGTGTCTAGGTTTTTTTTGTTCTTTAGGTTTAGCTTTATGTGTGTGTGTGTGTGTGTGTGTGTGTGTGTGTGTGTGTGTGTGTGTGTGTGTGTATCTATATCTATATTCTTTTGAGTATTTCTATTGTAATTTTTCTCTCTTTTCTTCCTTTATTTACCTTGTAGCAATTGGGTGTTTTTGTCTTCTTATATATATATATATATATATATATATATATATGAATTATTTTTGTTTTCTCTCACTGTTTTGGTTTTTATTTTTAATATTTTTTATTTTTTCATCTCTTTTCATCGTTCTTTGTGCCTTTTTACCCTCCTCTTTTTATTCCGTGTCAGGTGTGCAACCCACTATCTTTCATCTCCTTGGGATTCCCGCTCATCCTAATGATGAATCATGGAGTGTGATTCGAAACGTTGATGATTAAAATTGACTTACACAATCAAATCCAGAAGCAATTATTTGAATATGAAAATTTGTTGCTTATAGAGAAAATAACTCTTATGCGGATCAATTCCAATTGAGTGCTTACAAGAATTTATTGTGATTAAATATGATTGTTGAATTTTGTAGAAACAATAACTTATTGTGAGATTATGTCAGAAGTTGTTACTTTGAACTCTCATTATCTAAAATATGGAGATAAAGAGCTAAATTTCATATTCTAAACTTATATGTGCTTTCAAGTATAAGTAACCATGATTTGATGCCCATGGCATCTACAAACTCAAATTATAGAAGTACAACTTGAGGTAGAGATGGTTTGGATTGATCCTGAATGTACCAGTGATTCGATTTCTTATTAAGGATTAAAAAATATAATATTTTTTTGACATGACTACTTATTAAGGATAAAAAAATATAATATTATTCTGACATGACTACTTGATCCAAAAGAAACTGAAATTCTCAGCTGTTCCAAAAAAACAACACAATCACTTTGTATTGTGTTAAATGTATAGGAGAGAAGTTTTGGTGAAGGTAAAAAATCATGGAGAAAGAAAATGATAGCTTGCATTTAAAAGATTTGTCCCGACAGTGAGAAATGTGAGGTTGGAGGGCTGCTTTAAAATTTTAACAATAAAAAGATTAAAGATGATGCATTACTTACCTACTTCTCTCACCTCGTGCGAATAAACATTAATAAAAAATCTATTGATTTGAATGCGAGCCGATATTTACATATATTGATCTTCTAATATATGGTACTATAGGTGAGGAATATTTAATCATGCTCTCCTTCAATTTAGCCACATTAGGGCTTATATTTATTTATTTTATTTTTAGAATTACATGTATAAAACAAATTAATTATATATTATAGAATTTTTTTATGAAATTAAATGTTAGGTTATCATTTCATATATTTTCTACCATTCATTTGATTGTTATGTTACATTAGTATCATTTAAATATGAAGTATCCATTCACTTTCTATTGTTTCTAATGATTCTCCATTCAATTTCCATTCTTTCTAATTATTATAGAGGTGGAATTTAGAATTACTATTTTCTCATCAATTACATAAAATGTTTGGTAGGTTATTTGATAAGTTTTATTCTCTTCTTTATTTATTCTACCATGTAGATTGTATATCCTTAATTGATTAGGTTTTATCCTCTTCATAATTTATTCCACCATGTAAATTGTATATCCTTTGTTGATTATATATCAAGACTCTATTAAGGTAACTATACATCCTCTAATTTGTTTGTGAGGAATTCTTAATTTTTTAATTGCAAGTATTCAATCATACTCTAAAATGTGCAAGCATTTTCTATATCTTAGAATGAAGACAATGATCAAGATATGATACTGAGTAGAAATAAGAATATTTATTGGCTTCATTTAATGAATAAGGACACCTAAGAAATAGGTTCTCAGTCTTCGAGGGAAAGAAATAACCCACAACATTAACAATAGATTTTGTAGAGCCTCCGAAAAGGTAAAAATGTGTTTACTATTGCATTTTATGAGAGTTGGAAGACTATAAGATGGATGAAACAACAACCCTATCTAGATCATAGATGTAAAAATAATGAGACTTTCCATAGGGACATAGAAAGAGACAAGGGACTAGAGGATAGAGCTCTACATAAAAATGAGTATGAGTATTGCCAAATAAAAAGGAGAAACCAATAGAATATCAATATAATCCAAAATGCATCGAATCAAATCCTAAATGATAGACATGTTCTACTATACATAGGATGACCAAAATAATAAACCATACAATAATCATGTTAGAGAAGAATGTAGTTGAGGAAGAGGTTGAGGCAAGGGGAAAAGAGAAGAAGTCACATTTTATAAGTGTAATAAAATAAAATATTACACAAATCATTATATGATAACTTTAGAGGAAGAAGATGTACAATAATTTATAGTGATTCATCAATCATTCCTTTGGTTTCCTAAGAGCTACAAAATACTAGAAGAAAAATAAAACTATAGTTAAGAGTGGAAATTTCTAGACTAATTACAATAAGAGGGACTAAAGTGATTACTAGAATACCCCAAGAAAATATCCAAAATGATTGAAAAGCGAAGATAGAAAATAATGAGCAAGAAGGAGAATCCATCATAATTAAATAATAATTGGAGGATTATTTTGAAACAAAATAATTTTCAAGGAGGAAATTAATGATAGAGAATAAGCTAAATAAGGTGACTATAGTAACTATTAGTCTATTTTTGTACCTTCAAGATTAGATTAATCATTAACAAGGTGTTATCATGGTGCCATTGGAGTTTTCTACCATATCGTAAAATCCTAGTCTCTCCAAGATAAAATTATCTTTTGTTTATGTTTTAGAGTATTTAAGTTACATTTCAAGCCTTCAAGTTATGTCTTTTCAACTTTTTGAAAATATGAACATTCAATAAGGTCTCCAAGGTGAAAAGATGCACACGAGTCTATCAACCACATATCTTCAAAAGCATATGTTTCCAAGGCTACAAAATTTACATCACTATTATCCTAAGAGGATTTGTTGGAATTAGAATCAAAGACATTCTTTTTACATTTCTTTTTTTCTCTCCTTACATTTTTTGCAAAAATGATCTATTTCTTTGTAATTCCAATATTTCACCTTAGAATTTCTAATAGACTTGGAACTCCCAAGGACTTGGATTTTGAATTCTTGTTCTTCTTTTTTCATTTTTCTTTAGATATGTCACAAATAGCAAGGGCCCTTTTAGCCATCTCAAAATATTTCTCTACATCTCTTAAGAAAGCATTGCTAAAACCACTTCATCCATCTTAAAGGTACTAGTGGTACCCCTAATTGCTTTTACAAGGTGATATCATTGTTTAACACTATTGGACACTTAGGGGGGGGGGGGTGTGAATCAACATATGCTAAAACTTGATAAAATTTAAACCATAATAACCATTCACCACATGTGTTTATAAGTCATATGCTAGGGAGCTCACTACTCCATACTTGTAGGCTAAGACAAACAACCTTAGGGCAAGATACAAAAGATAGACTTACATAATTGAAGAACACTTCTTTAGGGCAAGATACAAAATACTTGTCTAGATAGAATAAATTTGAAACATTGAACTACAAGAGAAACACATCTATCAATATATAGGTAATAGTTCACTGATTAATGCTCATATGATCTAATCTCCATATCTGCAATATAACACATCCGAACCACTATATCACCTTATACGCACATCACATTCACATCATACTTTACTTAATTTTATGTCATGTCTCTAATTTATGTCACTTACAAAACCCAACTAATTTGTCCATTATATACCAATTGGATCAACAAAAACCTCTATTAGGTCAACTTAAAGATGTAGTGTGTATATGCATCATCGACCCAAAACATTACATGTGGAAGGGCAAAAAGGTGTGAAGATTCACACCAAGTAGACACACCTTCCAAATATCACCAAAATACTTTACATGCAACTGCTCGGACCAAAACACATAAGATAATTCATATCAATCTATTTTACCCAAACACTTAATCGGAACCCAAAAATACGATATGCAAACCACCACAAAAGAAGTACAACATGCTAGGAACATAATCCAATGATCGATGGCATCCATACGAAACTAGAAAGATGAGGAATGCAATGCATTCCTCTGCAACATCCTAAAACTACACATATTTTGATCATAGACATAGATAACGCTCATAGAGAAATATACGTTCAACTGAAAAATTGAAATATAAGAAGACCGGTTCATCATAACCATTCTATATCAATCCACAAGTCCATCTGATACATATCTAGTACAAGCATACATTACCAAACAAAGCTATTGTTAGGACATGAAATTTTTTGCAATATGACCTAGTGTCACCTATTCAAAAATCCTAAACCTAAGATGCAATCAATGCATAGCCATGATTAGTCTTGTCATTTGTTTCCTATGGTCAACAAATCCTTCTTTTATTGTACCCTCAATCCTCATTTTCCATCATTTTATCTTTTATCATTAATTTCCCATCCAAGTGATGCCTTATTGTTGGTTCTCACAATCCCACATGAGTCATGAGTTAGTTTTATAGTTAAGTTGCAAGATATCGGTGAAATAATTTTACTAAATGGTCTTTACCACAAACTTGCACGGTTTAGGTTCTAAGTCATGTATGAATTTGTGGGGAAGCGGTGAACCCGCAAGCCCTCGATAGTTACAAGGTATTATGAAACATTATTGTAGGGTGGCGGTAGGAGGTGAATTCCCACCCAAAGGCATCCTTCTTTCCTACGAGGAGGAAAAGGATAGCAAAGGAGATGTTTACGGTATTATGTGTAGGGAGGTGTGTACTGTAAGGAAAGCAAGTACGGAAATACGCTTCCCTAGTGTCAATTTGTAGGGGAAAATAGACTAGTGTTTACAATTTCTTTAACATTTACAAAATACGTCACAAGCATGAGCATAAACAATTAAACAACATAGAGACAAGACATAGAGTTAACGTGGGAAAACCCTTTTGGGAGAAAAACCCACCACCAATAGAAAATAACTTTATTAACAGTATGTCAAATACGATAAAGTCCAGTCTACAAACTTCCTCCTCTGTTGAATAGTCGTTCCAAACAAAACAAACACTTGGATCAATTACAGTCACAGAAATGCTCAATAGCTATTACAGTCCATCAATCTTACATTGGTTTTTCATTTTGCTTCAAATACCAAACAGGTCGACCGTTCATTTGAGCAAATGCACCAACGACTTGAAGTCTAATCGTCTACCTGCATCGGTCTGCATTCATGGGAAACACAATATCCCACATGTACCAGGAAGTTGGGTCGATTCCTATCAAATACACCGGCAGGAACTTCTAATGTGACCACGAGCTCATCTGTTGGACTTTGGTTCGAAGTGAGCACCGCGGTTGGTTGTACCTTATCGGTCATCGAAAGACCCTCAATGAAGTTACCCCGATCTCTCGATGATACCCGTTCGTTGAAGGCAACTCCATTGGGTCATTAGCAAGACATACGAAAATGCTTTGCCGATCCCCGATAACAAGTAGATGACCTCATCGGCCCATCGGAAAAAAAATTTGAAATGTTACTCCGATCTTTGATCACCAAGAGTAAACCCAGAAGGAAAATCCATTGGAGATCTGGCTCTCCCGATATGCATTGTTATCTTGATCGCTGATATCAACTCGATCACCGAAGGTGACTTCATCGGTATTGGCGTAACCCCAAACCAAAACCTCCAATAACCGATGACAACCCTAACCACCTAAGGTGGATCTATCGGGTCATTAGCAAAACGCCCATGCAGTCCTCCCGATAGCCAAAGTTACCCCGATGACCGAAGTCGCCATCGTTGGGTCATCGGGATAACGTCAAACCTGCTTCTCCGAGCTCCATTACCTACTCTGATATGTCGAGTTCTCCGGAAAAGGTTATACCGATACATATTCCATCGGGATAGGTTACTTCGATCAGTCTGAACACAAGTCAAGTTAATTCGAGGCACATATTTCCAACATGTACTACTAGCCTGCTAGGTTGGGAGAGTTTATCTATAAGTGTGGGGAAGGTTAGTGGTAACTTTGAGACATGAGCAAGTTCAATAATTGTGTGGGTTGATGATAGATATTGACCATCCATCTTGATGAAATCCATGATGAAGGTTCAAAATCAAGAAAGACGACCACCTTGGCACAAGTAGGCATTAATGGCGAAGTGATAGATTGCAATATGAGTGAATAAAACTTGAAATTTTATCCCATTAGATAGTCACTTTGCATTTATAAAAAGTTAGAATTGGAGCTCTGTGCAGTATGAGGAAGAAATTTAGAACTAGGCTGAGGTCTTCGAAACAAGTAAGTCACTTTCTCTTTTGTCTGATATAATTCATTCACATTGCTAATTGTTTAATTCAAGTAGCCTTGTAAAGAGGGTTCGGTTTGAAGCTCGTAGAGAAGTAATTTTTTTTTATAATGCCTTGTAACACTAAACGTACAATTCAAAAAGGGGAGTCTTCAACCCCTAAATAAAAAAAGAGCTCGTTGCAACAGTCCATCTTGGATGTGTTGTTGGACTCAACTAATAGAGGCCCAAATAATTTTTTTACGAATGAGGCTTAAGAATGTAAGGATGCTACAACTCTCATCCTCGATTGGGATTTATTTTGGTAATTTTATGACAAGTGAGCTGATAAAATTCCTATCTCAAACCCTTGGACCTTGGACTTAGCCAAGTTGGTAGTATCCAATGTCTTTGTAGATATTGAGCTCATTAGGCTATTGGCACAACACTACCATCCAATAACTAGGATTGTTTG
This sequence comes from Cryptomeria japonica, assembly GCF_030272615.1. Lineage (NCBI taxonomy): Eukaryota > Viridiplantae > Streptophyta > Pinopsida > Cupressales > Cupressaceae > Cryptomeria > Cryptomeria japonica. The sequence goes on from NC_081407.1 coordinate 272,311,296, forward strand.
GATGCTTAGTGGGTCACCTTTGGTAGTAATAACCATGTCTGCCATCACAAAATGTTTCATGTTGAACAAACAAGTTCTCACCAAGATTGACTTGGAAAAATTGGAATATGATTATAAAAGGTTGAGGAATACTTATATGAGTGATGAGCTCCCAATGTACAAAAAAGGGGTGTAAAAATAAGAGGATGACCATTTTGGATAATGAGTCATTGTCAATGGATTATTTTCAAGTATATTTCAAAAGGACATATTTTGCCTTGTGTCAAGTGTTGGGAATGGACACAAAGAGAAAAATGCCTATCGGCTCAAGATGATGATGGCTACGAGGATACATAATTCAAAATTGAACATAGAGTTTGATTTTGCTTTAGAGATTGAAAAGAGGATGCATGAAGAATTGCTCAAATTAAAGGAAGCCAAAAATCCATTTAACTTCAAACATTATTCCTTGTTGTGCTATTTAATTTTATATCAAAATAGAAACAAATAGAGCAAGAGGATAAACCTAGTAATGCTCGATAGCCAAGGTAGGAGATTGCCAATTCAATGCTGGTGTTATGTATGGGAGAAGAGGTGCCAGAACAATGATTATTTGATTTTCCATGATGATTTCGTAGTCACAATTATGGATACTTGTATCACCAAGGTTGCCCCTGTAGATAATGGAGTTGTTGAGGCTTTTCACCCTAAAACCTGAGAAGAGGCATACACATAATTTTGGTGATTGGTTCTTCATGGTTTGCTACTCCACTATTAGAATCTATGGGCTCCCTCAAATTCCCCAGCATCTACCCAAATTTGTTTCTGCAAGGGTAGCCTTTTTGGAATTCATGTGGAAAATGATGTGGATGGAAAATGATGTTATGAAAGGGCACATTCTTACCACGTCACTGTATTTGCAAGATTTTCTACTGGTTTAGATACTCTTGAAGAGTTGCAAAATTATCTTAAGGGGATGTATTCCTTAAGGGAAGGAGTAGAGAGGGTCTTTGATCCTAAAGGGCACATCAATTTTGTGAGATAAAAGATCTTGACTAAGGTGGCAATCACTCCTAAGGTAAATTATCATGAAGATTTTATAATAAATTATAAAAAAGCTCCAAAGGTCTTTGAAAGGGAAAGGAAATATAATATATTGATGAAACTAGAGGAAGAAAGACCCAATTTTTTTGGGATTCTATACAGAAGAAAGTAATCCTCTTAAGAGGATTGGTTTGATGATTGATAACTTTGAAAGGCTTTATGGAAAATCAATAATGGATGTTGAGAATCAACCATCCAGACCTACAAAGCTCCTTGTCAATAAACCAAAGGGAGTTGTGATTTTTAAGCCTCCTACAGATGCAATCTCTATGCGATAGTCTTCACCACATTCACTACCTGATCAACTAATGTCTAAAAGACAAAAGGTTAATGATCCCGAACCGCTTCTACCATATGAAATGACAAAAGAAGTGGGGGATATAGATGAGGTTGTCAGTATACTAAGGAACATGAGGAATGATGTAGAGGTTGATCAACCTTCAAAGTCACCTCCTAAGTATGAAACTGCATCTCACAAGCTTGAGGCTAGGAAGGACATGCAAGCATGAGATGAACAACAACCACATGAAGATGAAAGGGTTATAACTTCTCTAAGATTTATAGAAGATGATGAGTTTATAAAAACACCTAAGTTTAAATGTCATTGGGTAAAAATGAAAATGAAAGAATTTGAGGAGAGATTGCAAGTGAACAAAATGAGAGTAGATGAATCTTAACATGATGGGATTGTGATGCAGGAGTATCTGAGTATTTCATTCGGTTGGAGCAGTTAGTAGTGGATTTGCTTGGAGAGTTTTGTGTCATGTTTGAGAATCTAGAGTTGTGGATTTGGATTTAGCATCTGGAGATCGTTGTCTTAAACATATTCGAGATTCATGGCATTTGGATTTGAAATCCGAGAGATATCGATTCCGGTATTGGTGTGTTCTTACCGGTTGGTCTTGCAGTGTATGGAGCGAAGAAGAATTGGGCTGTAGATTGTTTATGTAACATGAAGATCATTAAGAGATGTTGTTTTGGACCTGACCGATGTTCTTGGAGGTTTGCGCGAAGTTCTAAGCCTCATTGGAGGTGTTCTTGGTGATTTGGCCGACATGTTAGTGTTCTCACATTTCTTTATGAATTGGTGGATCTTTGGCTAACTTGATTTAGCTGTCGAGGCTTGTGGATAGTATAAAGAGGAAGTTTGGAGATTGATTTGTAAGGACAGAGGTCCCCAAAAGATAAGAATCAACAAAGATGTAGATTTTGGAGGCGCTGAGGTGTTTTGGTCCGATGGATTGAGGTCTGGATCAACAGAGTGTTACCAGAGACAAATTTGTTAAGCAGATGATCCACAGACTATAGATTTGATTTGTTTGACTGATTTGTGATTCTAGGCTATGGTCCAACATTTGTAAAGCATGAGGGCATATATAATTCATCAAAATAATATAAGGATTGAGCTTTGGGGCTGGGTTTTTCCTTTTGAGGGTTTTCCTAGGGTATATCTTATGTTGAATGATCTTATTTTGCTTTGTTATTTCATGGTGTTTGTGTTATGGGCTGCAAGGAGAGGCTATCCTTCATTGGATCTCCCTACCCTGTCTCCATCAAAATGGTGTCATAGCAGGTTATGAACCTGTTGATGGAGGAAGAGCTGGTTGTGAACTGGTTGGATGAAAAGAACTTGAGGCAGCTTGAAGACTTGTTTAGATCATCGAGCATTAAGGAAATACAAGGATTGAAAGAAGATCGTCGAACCTAGGAGCATTAACTTGAGGAAGTTGACAGGTGGACTTGAATAGATCGTCGAATTGAGGCAGGCTACAAGGTTGTCTGGTAGATCGTCAAGGAGAGGCAACTGGAACTTGTAGTCAGACCGCCGAACTTGAGGCAGTTGCAAGTATCTGTGAATAGATTTGATGCAGCATTGGTTTGTGATGTTGCAGATCAAGTGATGGGACTCACTTTTCAATTAACCCCGAGAGTCTGATGTAGGAGCATCTAAGTAGTTCATCTAGTTAGACCAGTTAGCAGTGGAGTTGCTTGGATATTGTTGCGTTTCTTCATGTTTGAGAATTTAGATTTGCGGATTTGGATTTAGCATCTAGAGATCGTTGTCTTAAACATATTTAAGATTCATGGCATTTGGATTTGATTCCGGTGAGATATCGATTCCGGTGAGATATTGATTCCGGTAATTAGTCCCATGTTGGTGTGTTCTTACCGGTTGGTCTTGCAGTGTATGGAGCGAAGAAGAATTGGGTTGTAGATGGTTTCCATAACACGTGGTTCATTGAGAGATGTTGTTTTGGACCTGACCGATGTTCTTGGAGGTCCATGCGAAGTTCTAAGTCTTATTGGAGGTGTTCTTGGTGATTTGGCCGACATGTTAGTGTTCTCACGTTTCATTATGAACTGGTGGATCTTTGGCTGACTTGATTTAGTTGTTGAGGCTTGCAGATAGTATAAAGAGGAAGTTTGGAGATTGATTTGTAAGGACATAGGTCTGCAAAAGACAAGAATCAACAAAGATGTATATTCCAAAGGTGCTAAGGTGTTTTGGTCTGGTGGACTGAGGTTTGGATCAGAAGAGCATTATCAAAGACATAGTTCATAAGCGGATGATCTGCGGATCATAGATTTGAGTTGTTTGAATGATTTTATGATTATGGGCTATGGTCCAGCATGTACAAAGCCTAAGGGCATATGTAATTCATCAAAATAATATAAGGATTGAGCTATGGGGCTAGGTTTTTCCCTTTAAGGGTTTTCCCAGGGTATATATTGTGTTGAATGATCTTGTTATGCTTTGTTATTTCATGATATTTGTGTTATAGGTTGCAAGGCGGGGTTGTCCTTCATTGGATCTCCCTACCTTGTCTGCATCAGATTACTACCCAAACTATCAAAGAACTTTGGATAAATGAGATTTACATCACTCCTAATGAAGCCAGAGGGACGGTATTGAAGAATGATATGTTGATTATCCTAGGTGTGGAGTTGCTTTTGCTTGACCAAGTAAGGAACCAAGAAGACCCCATGTTGATTTTAGAATTTGATTCAAAATAAGGGATGAGTGGCACGGGGTACAACCCTAAAATTGGAACTTTGGCCTTTTTGATAAATCTAAAAAATCTAAAAAATCCAAAGTTGTTGGATGTTGTCCAGGAGAAGAGAGGAACAACTATAGTGAAAAAACTCGACACTTCAGGATTGGAAGAAACCTCCATGACAATGCACTCAACCATGCTCAATCGAGTTGTCAAGAATATGGAACTTAAATTGGTGGAGTATGAAAAGACCCAAATTGATATGAATGGAGAGATAAATAGTTTGTTTATAGGAAACATAAGATCGAAACAACATTTGGTAGGAGCAATGTCATCTAAAAGAAAAGAGATGGTAGTCTATCAGCCTCCCTAGCCCAAAATCCTAGCGTTGATATGATTTCTATAGAGTAGATTGATACATTGAAACAAGGTTGGGAGAAGGAAATTGAAAAGTTGAAAGGGCTCAATGAGGCCACTAAAGAGATAATTAGGAACCAAATCTTTGCTATATTTGAAAAGGCATTGGATCATAGGGTGGAATTTTTCATAGACAAAATAAAGGATGGGCACAAATGTTATACTTCCTTGTAACATGCATTGAAAAAGTTGAAGGCAGATATCCCCATCCTAGATCCATTGTTCAAGAAATGGCAACCTATTCAACATACTTTGATCACCCTGTGTAAAGTTTGTAAAGAAGTATTGATGCTCTAGTAGCTCTGAAGTCCACAAAGAGGATGGTAAAGATAGTTGTCGATGAAAGCCAATACATATTCGAGGAACATAAGATCAAGGCAAAAATTGAATCCTTCCATACATTCAAGCACTAGTCCATTCCATAGATAATTGAAGAAGATGCTTAGATCAAGGATTTTGATAAATGGAAGGATTCCCTAATGTGATCAGTCATTTGTAGAAGGATCAAGAGATAGATGTTCAAAGTTTCAATTTTATTTTGCATAGCATAATTGCATTGGATTCAATCCGCTCCAAATTTATCACGTAGGTTAGAAGAATACTAGTCAAAAGGTGGAAGGATCATTTGGTAAATGTACCACAAATTCAAGAATATAAGTGGCAAAATGATTATGTAGTGTTTCAATGGGAATGAAAGTACTTGACTCCCTCTGAGGATTAAGCCTTATTTTCTCATGATGTGTTGTAGAAAAATTGAGTTTTTGTCCCTAGTTCCCAAATTTTAGTTTCATAATCTCTTAGTTCATATTGTTCCAACACCAACACTAGAGGTTCCAAAGTGGAAGTTGAAGACAAATTTTGAGCAAAAAATGTAGAATCTTTCCAGACCTATGGGTCATGAATATCTACCTATAGAGTTGAAGACGATGAGTGCTCACTTTTATGTCTACTAATTTCCTACAATTTATCAAACTTGTTAATTGGATCCTTTTGTTTGTTGTCCCATGTTAGTTAATGATGTTAGATTATGTTTTAAAGGGTCAACACATATGTTAAGTAGACAAGTAATTGTGTATTTTCATGTTTGGGTGGGAATAATTCAAATGGTTTTTTGAAATCTAATGGTTTGAAGCTTTTCACTTCCTTTCCTTTGCGTATAAGAAGGAAACCAAGACCGTAGTAGGGGTTAATCAGTAGCAAGTTTTGTGGCAAAATGTATACATTGTAAAACTTTTGAAATAGTAATGGAGATGATGAAGTAATCTGATGACAAAATTATGGTTTTAGTTGTTTGTGGTGATTAATGAAAATATTATTTGGTTGTCTCCAATTTGCTTTCTTTCTTGTTATATGAATTAGCATATCAAGTATATGTCTATTTTTTTGATACAAACTCGTGTTTATGTGTGGTTTATTTAATTGGTTTCCTCAAGTAGGAATAAAATTCATTTGAGTAGATCACAATAACTTGGAAGATTCATTTTGGATTAAAAAGAATGCCTTGATAATTGAATTGCTTGCATGTTTATGCAAGACATAAACACCAAAGTGCCAAACAACTAGAATTACAACCATTAAGAGGAAAATACTAATTTATGGTTTGACTTCATTGCCCTATGGAGAAGGCACCGGTCAGTTTTGTTCCCAAAACAAATTCATTAGGGTTTAGTTTAGTTGAATTTTCTATTTTCACCTCATTCCAGTGTAAAATAGATAATAAAGGGCATTTGGATTAAAGGTTGTGATTAGAAGAAACCCTCAACTTGCATGAGATTTTATCTACATAAATTTACTACACAATTTTGAAGAATAGTCATTAATGGTGAAACCGGTTTACCCACCAAGGTCTCATAGAGCACGAAGAGCAGGGAATTGTAACCATTTTGGTTCATTCTGTTCATTGGCCAAATCCTTTGTTGAACCTGATTATGAAATTTGGCATATTTTTTAGGGTTTGACAATTTGTTGATTTGGGATTTAATAGATACCATTCACCAAAGGATTTTTTAGACCAAGAAAAAAGAAATCCATCCTCTAGAAACTCAGTATATCATCAACACTTACCATCTAGATCTTACTTAGTTTCCATAGCATATCCACATGTTCCCGAAAGAAACACGTCATTTTGCAGAAAATCTGCATACAACTTTGCGTAATATCACTTACTAATAGGCATCCTGACCAACATCCAATTACAACCAATATCAAGGATTCAACTAGAATATTTCCAGACCACATACTTCTATATCATGTCACTTTCAGACCAATAGCCATACCATCAATCAGACTAGACATCAACAATCAAACTAATCAACAAGTTTGCTTTATAAACAACAATTAGACCAATAGCACCAACCACCAGATGGATAGCTAGACCACCAAATGTTTTGACATCAATGACAACAAAGAATCATATGTGCAACAATCTCCCCCTTTGCAATTGATGGAAACACACAAAAAAAATTCTTCCCATATAGAAAAGACTTCTCCCCCTTTGACATAAAATACAAAAGGCAACTCTACTCACTAGAAAAATTATACAAATCTATAACTCCCCCCAACACAAATAATTACTAACATCAAGGATCTTCAAAAGGAATAGACTAGGTACAAATACCTTCAGATAACCGATTGTCCAACAACTATCCATAAGAACTATCATATCTTACTAGGCCAAATATCCTTGAATCATTTCTTAAGCCCCCAAAGAGAAGAATTCCATGAACGATACTTAGTAGTAGAAAGAATTTTACTTTGACACTCACACTCTAGACTCAAATTAAATGCAACATCAAAAATATCAGAATTCAACAAACTCTGTTCTACTTTTTTAGCATTTGCCAATAACTTAATAAATGAAGACATTCACAACTTCATTGCATCTTTCAGATCACATAACATTCTCATATATCCATCTCTTTGTCTCTACTATAGGGATAAGGAGAGTGAAATCTCAAACCCTAGATCTCATAGCACCATTACCATCATTATAGATTTCAAAAGAATGAGCCATCGTGATAAGCTGAGGATCAATAGAGTATATCTCATTCTTAAATTTCTTCATAGCAACAAGCCATCTCAAACAATAATGATATAGCCATGCAACATTATCAATCACTTTTCTTAAATCCACCAGATTAAGTTTAAGATTCTAAATTCAAAACCATTAGAGACTGCATCAATTCTTATTCCACTCTAAATTCTCCCCAACCAAAAATGTATAAACTAAAATCCCAAATTTAAACAATATGAAAATAATAAGGAAAAATCATAATTTTCTCAAATAGCTCAACATTCTTAACATTCATTATCCCAAAATACTTTACATAAGAGAGCAAAAATTCTATTACAAATTAAATTAATACATGACTGAATGTGTTTTGACCACTTTTGAAGGTGTGTAAAGAACAAACCCTATTAAACACTAGCACTATTTCAACATATCATACAATTTTCTCAACATGATAAATGTCTTCAAGATTTGCCTCCAAGCTAACAAAAGTAAGGTTACCTCTTAACCAATGTGACACTCTTAAGCATTAGTTCATATTGCTTAAGGGGGATTCTAAAATATGATTTTATACAAAAACGGTGATTTTGTAACTACATTGGCAAACACTACCAACACATGGCTTTCTTAAGGAAGACATGGAAGAACACCTATGATCAATACAAAAGAGAGTCATGGAATAGCAAATAAAAAGAGTGCATTACTAGAAAGATGTCCAAACCTAGTAAAAAGGGTTCATGAGACTCATGTTTAAATGAAACCCTCTAAGGAATCATCAAAATTAAGCAATGTCATATTAAAAGATATAAAATCAAATAGTCATCACATCATCCCCTTCTCCCAAACATAGAACAATTGGCTCTTAAGATTAATTATAATATTTGCCTCTTAAATCCTATGGTTGTATCCTATATATTAAGGCGAATCTACTCCATAGGAGAGTCCATCAACAAGGTTTAAAAATCACTTTCAAGCATAAAGAAGAGTTTTCTATTCTTTTAACTAATGCCCATTTTTGCATATGACTCCATTAGCAGATGCCAAAACCTTCCCTTTTAATATAAATGAAGATGCAATGTCATAACCCTCTTTGTAGACCTTGATAAAACTTGATATTATTATAATTATTGTTATTATTATTAATATTATTATTGATATTATTATTACTATTATTATTATTTTTATTACTACTACTACTATTATTAATTTTATGAGCAATGTTAGTTGGAGATGAAAAAAATTGAATAAGGATGAAATTAGTTTAAAAAGAAGAATTAATAAGTGGTGACTCGCACGTGAGGTCATAATTTATTGGGAAATTATTTATTTTCTCAATATATTAATTGAGCACATGTTGTAGGAGAAAAAGAGAAGATTCTAGAAGAGAATTTCAAATTTAAATTTTTGCATGTAAGCCCCACTATGACAATAATCATTTTGCATGAAATTAATTTAGAAATTACTTATTTTCTCAATATGTTATTTAACACATGTTGCAGGAGGAAATGAGAAGGTTCTAGAAGAGAATCTCAAATTAATTTTTTTGCATGTAACCCCCACTATGACAATAATCATTTTTGCATAGGATTATTTTAGGAAAAGAATCTGAAAAATCATTTATTTCTTTTGTAGTGGAAAACGACCCTCTTTTTCTATATATTGAACACTAGATTTTTGAAAAAAGGGAGTTCACGAGTTTTGAAAAAGTAGTTTTTGAATTCTATAATTTGTTTTCAAATCATGTTAGTAGTAGGATAAGTTTTGTAGAAATTTTGCTTGAGATATGATTTTGGAGATTTGGGAGAAGATTTCTTTTACCAGGTTACAAAAGAGGAATGAAGAAGGTTTGTTGGGAATATGAGAGTCAATTCAACTACAAGTTTTTTATTCATCAACCAGATCCAGGTTCCTCTCTCTTGATCTTCATGTCTTCTTTCAAAAATAGGAAATAAAGGAGACTTTTTATTTGCATGCATGTTATAATCTCTTTGGAAATTTAGAGGATTAAAATATTTTAAAAGTTATCAATATTTCGTTTAAATTCGATAGAAGATGGGTTAAATAGAATAATAGTTTCATTTCTAAAAAAAAAAGAGTATTTTCATTTTGTTTTCATATTTTTGATAGAAAAATAGATTTGTATATGTATTTGCCTTTCTACTACATGCATATAATTTCTTTCCTTTAAATTTATAAATTGATAGTTTGCTTTAAAAAAAAAGTATATTCAAATTTTAGTTTATTTTAAAGGATCAAATTTTATTAAACAAATTTATTTAAAAATAATATTTTTGAGCAATTAAATTGTTTTTTTTTTTTTTTTTTTTTTTTTTTTAAAATAAAAATTTAAGTTCATTTCAAATTTTTAAAAGTTTTAATGGGCGGGAGAGAAGGGGCGGTTTCCCCCAACCCATGCGGCCACTCTATTAAAAAAACATATTTCCCTTTTTTTTATAATCATTTTCTTAAAAAAAAAAACAAACTTTTTCTATTAAAATAAATAAAATTTATTTTATTTGTTAAATAAAATAATTAAAATTTATTATTAAAACATTATTTATATTTTGAGTTTAATGATAATTAGAAAAAAAATTATTCTATTAAAGCTAAATTATATTTTAGAGTTTATAATTAAAATTTATATTATTTAAATTAAGATAAATATTTTAAGTTGTTTATATAGTCAAAATTTATTTGTATAATTAACAATAAATTTGTAAATTTGGAAATTAAAGGTTGTTTTAGATTTAATATTTGAAATTTATTATTTAAATTTATTTATAATCTTTAGGGAGAAGGTTGATGGGTCTAACTCAAGTTAATGGTCTCCATAATGGAGTTTTAATATGGGAATTTTAAGTTTTAAAATTTGGACTTTCTTTTCAACTAATGTTCTTGTTATCTCCCTAGTGATGGAAAAAGAGCCCCTCTGGAATAAATTTTGCAAGAGGCAAATGGAAACTAACTCACAAGTAAATTAGAAAGATATTCATCATTAAGAGACCCTTTACCCTTATTTAGTTTCTTAGAATATGGGTATATAATAGTTAAACCATCTTTTTAAATAAATTAGTTGGATTATGGAAACAAAGTATGAGGAAATGATGTTGCATTCATGAGGCATCTTGGAAAACCTTGCTCAAGTTATTGAAATCATTCCAACGTATTGAATTCCCTTTATCAAGTATCAATAATTAGTCTCAATAAATCCTAATAGTAAACAAAATTGCTTCCAGTTATTGAAATCATTCCAACGTATTGAATATTTAAGTTCTTTAATTATAGTTCAAGTCAAATTACCAGTATAAAAGGGCTACAAGCCTAGGGGGTAGATTTACAAAGGAGGTATAAGAAATTGGTGTCCTAAACCAAAACTAGTGTCTGGAATAGTCCTTAGATGACATGTGTTGTCCAAATTCAAAATCCCAAGGAGTAGAGGTCACCGGTAAAGCATGTTTGAGGGGTTGAAGCCTTTTACTCATCTTGAGTAGGCCTAAGCTTAGTGAATGTGTGTAGTTTCATCCAAGGTGTAGAGTCCTTCCTTGCAGGACCCTTGTGTGTAGTTAAGGGGTCACTAGCCTAATCTTGTTTGGGATAGACATTAGGATTTTGGGTAGGCCTCTGCATCATATTTTATCTTGATGAAATTCAACGGATGATCACGGTTTAAGGGTGGTGTATTTAATAAGAATTAGGACTTAGTTGTTTTAGGCCACAAGCAGAAGACCATCTTGAGCCTTTTTTCTAAAGATCTACCATTGTGGGTAGCAACTGCAGAGAAATATTTTGGGACATTGACCTTAGAAAGGGTTGCATACCCACCGAACATTTTACATTAAACCATAGTTAGAAACCAAAACTACACACTTTACACCTTGATTCCGTGCCAAAACGGGTATGTAGGCAGTCTAGGGACGGAGTTGTCCCTAGTACTCAGATATTCGGGGATGGGGATTAGGATTTGGTTAAGGGTGAGTTGATCAAGGTTTCCGAAGATCCTTAAGTCTCTCAATCAAAGGATACAAATGATACTAATTGGAAGATAATATTAATTTAATGCATACTCAGAAGGAATCCCGTATGGATTCAATTGACTTCTTGAGGCTTTAGGCCGAATTTCGAGGTGGAACTCATGCTTGTTTATGTAATTATTTTTATACTCCTAAGGACAACGACCTCGGTGCACTCCTAGTAGGGGAGTGCAGTCTTTGGTGAGTGACTCAGGACCCAGATGGTCTCGATGAGTCTAAAGTCTCTAGCCAGAGCATTTCCTATTCTTATTAATAGATGCCTACCTTGTTTGGGTAGATGCCTATCTCAAATTGGATAGATGAAACCTTTTGTCCCATATGGACATATTCCTAACCCATATGGTTCGATGCCCATCTTGGTTGGATGTATGTCTACCCCGTTTGGATAGATGTACATGAGTATGCGATTGAATCAAACACAATTAAGGATAAACGAGAATAAGTAATTCAATATATATATCGGTTGAGATTTTTGGATTAAGTTAAGTGCTTATTACATGCAATTCACTATTTCTGAGGAAAAATTAATGAATAAATCCCAATTTCACAAAAGGAAGATTCAAGCAATAAGATAAGCATGACTAAATAAAATGCAACCAATATCTAATGTGTAATGCCTCGCCAGGAACCCCAAAGGAAAACCCACAATAAGGGTGAAACAATTTTTAAAAAAAAATTATAAAGCACATTAAGTGCATTAATCACAACATTGCACAATAATAACACAAGCGGAAGACTTACACCATAATTCCTTAAGGGTTACCAACGAAGAATTAAACTAAAAGTTAAATTCCACAATTACGATTAATCCAATAATCTAACATTTACTCAATTAACTTAAGAAGCCATATGCAATGACATATACACCATAGAAAGATTGAAAGGATACCACATAGTTTCTCTTCAATAAGCATTTACACATATCATAAAAAAACTGATAAATAACATCCCAAACTTAGGATTACATTGATCTTCCAATACATGGCTCCCAATATACATATAAAGTTACAACTTAACCAAATACAAGGTTACATAAATTTCATTGATACAATCTGATCACATAGGTCTCCAAAGAATAATAATCTCCAAACATGAGATAGAGCACGAGTCACGAACCACAGAAACACCTACAAAGCCAATCTTCGCATGAAGGTACGAACAAGAACATCCGATGGGAAGTGGCACTACCACCTGACCATGTCATTCCCAAAATAGAATCGCCCCACTGTGCTAGGAGATAGCAGAGGACCCTCAAGCAAGCAAAAACATGACATGGTCGACAGAACAATACGACACCATGACAACACAATACGACTCCACAATATTCCGGGTGACTCAACATCACAATACATAAGTGACTCGACATCATGATACAAAAGTGACTCGACATCACAAAACACAAGTGAACCTAAAGAGAGAGTGTCATCGCATAGCTTATGATGGTTACCATGGTCGGCCTCCATAGGTCCCGGCCCCCATCCTGGGTTTATCCTGGTAACCTTGCCTGAACCTCCAGCTCCAACTAAGTCTCATGCAGACCCTACCAGCCTTTCGTGAAGACAAGGTGGTCGGTTTTCCATTCCAGGCCTTCTCACTACATCATGAGCCCTGCACAAGCACTCACACATGCACGAGGTACAATATATTATATAGTGTTATAAACTACCCACCTAATCAATTTATTAGATTATCAATTATTATTTGACTTTCGATGGGTTATCCTACCAACCACTTTGGGCGTGGCCCCCACTCGTAAGCCACTCTCTCAAAGGACACTAAACAAACATGGTCACTCCACCAGGACCCTATGGTGAAGCAGACAACCATAACACCACTATCCAAAAACAAGTGGTCAAAACAAGGACATACTGACTCTTGGTTAACTACAAGGCAAAGACACTACATGGTTAAGACAACGAGGTCATCATATATCACTTGGTCAAAGGTACCAAATACGCCACCACAGGACGAGTGAACCACATACCAGAAATAACTCAATAATAAGTCTTGCAAGGAAAGTTAATTTCACTAAGTCCGCACTCAGACAATCTTTGAGAAAATTGGCATCATAGGCACTTGCAACTTCATTGATTTAAAATAAAATAAATACCCTTTTACGACATTCACATCTATTTAATTTCCAAATCAATATTCCATTAAGAATAAAATCCACATTAAATATTCGACCGAATAAAATATGAATTACTATTAGGCATTTAATCCATTTCCATAATATATCCAAATTTACCATTTTGAATCCATAATTCATGCCTTGATTTCAATAAGTAAATTTATTAAATCCACATAATAAAAAAATCACTTTGAAAATTACCATTTATATTTATAATTAAAAAAAAAGCTTTAAAATATTTCATTTAATAAAAACTAAATTCACGGCACATAACAAGTTGTACCGTGAAGGGTACAAGGTCAGGTGGGGGCCAAGGCCTACCCGTGGTAGTGCTACTGCCGAGGCAGCATACACTACCTGCCGCTAGTACTGCTATTGACTGGTAGTGCTACTACCGTCGGTAGCAGCCGCTACCGACTGGTAGCACTGCTACCAACCGATAACAGTCCTATTGATGGGTAGTACTGCTACTGACCGGTAGCAGCCCTATCGACCGATAGTGCTGCTACCGCGTAGCAGTATTGCCGACCGGTAGTACTATTACCTGCGGGTAACAAACACTATTGACCCACTTGGTGGGGCTAACCCGCCATGGGGTAAGGTAAGGTCAACTTTAATAAAATAAATCATACTTCCTTAGCAAATAAAAACGATAAAACATGAGCTTGATTCTTCCCTTGTTCATTTCACGGGCACACACACACACACACACAGTGCCAAATACCAGAATACCAAGGGATATTTACTGTATACACCTAAAAATGGCTATGAGCAATTAAATAAATATTTTGTATTTATTTAATTATTATTCTTCTATTAAATAGTTAATTTGAAAAGATTAATTTATTTAATTCATTTTATGTCTTTCTATTAATTAATATTTTATTAATTAATTCATCTATCCTATTCTTCTAAATAATTAAATATCTAATATTTAATTATCCTTTTAACCAAGTTAATTAAATATCTAATATTTAATTATCTCCAAACAATTAAATATCCAATATTTAATGGTTATTCTCCTATCCTATAGTCTCAAAATATTAAATAAATCTTAAATTATTTAATCTTTCTTATCCAACTCACCCTCCATCTCCACTTCATCTTCCCTTTGCCAACTCATCAAACATGTGGCTAAGGAAATTAATATTTCTTAAATATTAATTCATCATTTATCTCCAACCTCCAAACTTAATGAAAATTGTGTACGTACAAATATTTCATAACCATTCCCTATATTCTTTCTAACACCCTCTACATCTTAAGAAGGACTTGAGTCCACTTGTCCTCTCATGCCTAAATTTCCTCCAACCATCCCTAGATTCTCTCAGTCAGCAACCCAGTCAAGGTGAGATGAATGACACTTGTCTTCTCCTTCCCCCTTTCTCTCAACCTTAACCTTTGCTCATAGCCATTCAAATCTACAGATTTGATCATGACCGTTGATCTGAGCCACATCATCTTATCCTCTCAAAGTCTATAAAATCAAGAGCTTCAGTTGAGAGAGTTAATCTTCAAGTTAGTCTTCAAAATAGTTTTCAATCAATCATATGTATCTGTGAGTTTTTGAAGCAATTAGCAAATAGCAAATATCATTTTAGCAATATAATCATATAGCATTATCATTTTAGCATAATCATGTAGCTTTGCATATCATAGTATCAGTTAACTACAAGTTATTAGTCCATTCTTCATATGCCATCTTGGAAGCCAACAGTGCATTGTCTGAGAGCACACCATCTGCAACTAGGAACAATGGAGTTAGGACACAATGAGATATAAGTCATGAAGGTAAAATAATGTTTTATTTTAATATGTATTTCATGTAGTTTCATTGGTTGAATTTGGATTTCCTATAGCATTTCCTTTTGTATTTTGTGAAACTAACTTATTACAGGTAACATTCTAAGGATGAAATTCAAGCTCACACATTTTGGCGCCCACTAAAACAAACTAAGCATTTTGCATATGCGCTAAACTAAGAATTTGCGCTAAACGTAATTGCATATGTGCTAAAACAAACTGCAAAAGTGCTAAACTAATGCCGAAAAAATCAAAAAAATTCAAAAAATTCAAACAACGCCTAAAAACATGAAAATTTGAACAAAAACTTTAAAACAAAGCTCGGGATAAGCTACATACCGGATAACCATACTTAGCAGGCCGCTAATATCGCCGAACTCGCTCAAAACGATGACACTCCACGGGAATCACCATTTCGCCACCTCAACAAGAATATTTTCAAACAAAAAGCTAACAAGGATAACAATGAAGTTAAAATTAGCCTCGGTTAATTTTATATCTACTATTTTTGACGAGTAATTAATATCAAATGGGGCAATTTAATTTTTTTTTCCCAAATGAATTTAATTGACTAAATTTTTATCAATTATCATGAGATTTATCATTCAAACAAGACTTTTCGACAATTTCACGATCAATCTCCTGAGGGGGCACACAATCTGGATTTTCAATTTCTATTAGGCATTATCGAGACTTGATTTAATCTTTGAAACAATGTTGTTTTCACATCATTTCAAAGAGGGGCAAAATGTATACACCTAAAAATGGCTATGAGCAATTAAATAAACATTTTATATTTAATTATTATTCTTCTATTAAATAGTTAATTTGAAAAGATTAATTTATTTAATTCATTTTATGTCTTTCTATTAATTAATATTTTATTAATTAATTCATCTATCCTATTCTTCTAAATAATTAAATATCTAATATTTAATTATTCTTTTAACCAAGTTAATTAAATATCTAATATTTAATTATCTCCTCCAAACAATTAAATATCCAATATTTAATGGTTATTCTCCTATCCTATAGTCTCAAATTATTAAATAATTCTTAAATTATTTAATCTTTCTTATCCAACTCACCCTCCATCTCCACTTTATCTTCCCTTTGCCAACTCATCAAACATGTGGCTAAGGAAATTAATATTTCTTAAATATTAATTCATCATTTATTTCCTACCTCCAAACTTAATGAAAATTGTGTATGTACACATATTTCATAACCATTACCTATATTCTCTCCAATAGCCTCTACATCTTAGGAAGGACTTGAGTCCACTTGTCCTCTCATGCCTAAATTTCCTCCAACTATCCCTAGATTCTCTCAGTCAGCAACCCAGTCAAGGTGAGATGAGTGACACTTGTCTTCTCCTTCCCCCTTTCTCTCAACCTTCACCTTTGCTCATAGCCATTCAAATCTGCAGATCTGATCATGACCGTTGATCTGAGCCACATCATCTTATCGTCTCAAAGTCTATAAAATCAAGAGCTTCAATTGAGAAAGTTAATCTTCAAGTTAGTCTTCAAAATAGTTTTCAATCAATCATATGCATCTGTGAGTTTTTGAAGCAATTAGCAAATAGCAAATATCATTTTAGCAATATAATCATATACCATTATCATTTTAGCATAATAATGTAGCTTTGTATATCATAGTATCAGTTAACTACAAGTTATCAGTCCATTCATCATATGCCATCTTGGAAGCCAACAATGCATTGTCTGAGAGCACACCATCTGCAACCAGGAACAATGGAGTTAGGACACAATGAGACATAAGTCATGAAGGTAAAATAATGTTAATATATATTTCATGTAGTTTCATTGGTTGAATTTGGATTTCCTGTAGCATTTCCATTTGTATTTTGTGAAACTAACTTATTACAGGTAACATTCTAAGGATGAAATTCAAGCTCACACATTTACCAATAAGGTAAATGGTGAAATAATATGACACAAGAACCCAATAATTAACGATTTAGGCAACAATAGAAGAATTCAACAGGTAGGAGAAGGGTTAAGATAAATTTCCTAACTTCCATACACAGGAAAAATTCCTTACATCTAGCAAAAGACAATAACCAATTTTTGCCAACATAAACCCTAAATCTTGGGAAAATAGATACTAGAATGCACACATCAAGCTAAATCTAATTCTTTCTATTCCCAATAGAAGAGGCAATTCAAGAAGTTGATTTTCAAGAACAAAAACATATAGCAATTAGAGAAATGAACCATTTATTTCCTATAAGCAAACATATGATTTGAGTTTCACAAAATCAACAATAACAGGCACTCTTTCTTCCATTCCAATCATTCCACAAGAATCTACAAAGAGATTTGCATTTTTCCAACACACAGGAAGCAATTGAAATAATCAAATTTAAATTTCAAACAAGAAGAGATTATCCAACCTTGAAGCAAACTGGTAAGCAAAATGATGGAAGAATCCCAGTCCTTGCAAACCAAATCCAATTCCAGCTCCTCTTTCAGAATGGTTTTCCAAATTTCTCTTTCAAAATTTTCTGCCTCCTCTTCCCGTGAATTCCCAGGAATATATGGGAAAATAATTTCAACCTAAGTTTTCTAGGTTAAAAGTTTTTTCCACCAATTAGATTAAATTATTTTTAAAGTAAAAACAATCAGATTTACCTTTATCCAAAAACAATTCTTTTCGAACAATAAAATGCAAAAGTCAAATGGAAAGGTAAAAAGAAAAGCTTTTTATTTATATTTTCTATTTTTCCATAATACTTTCTTTCAACATAAGCATTTAACATTTAAATGGCTAGGTAATTATTTATTTCTTTTTCACAATATAATGATACAACTATTCACAATGAAATAAACCAATTTAACCATTTAATGCTAGCAATTCATTAGTTTAATTAAATCAATAATTTTAAGAGCATAATAATTAACTAATTATGCCAACATAAAAATAGCATCATCCACTCAATTAAATAACCTTTAAATAAATGGAAACATGCAAACGAGGAATGATCAAATGACGACTCACAAATGACCAAACCAAGCACCATGACTCGCATACCGGCCAAACGAGAAAGACAACCGACTGACAACACTCACACGAGTATAACTGTGGGTCAAGTTAGGGTCCAAAAACTATCTCCTCCACTCCCATCAGACATATAAGGCACGCTAAGACCTGTGAAGCCAGGTGGAGTTGATACCTCGTACCCACCCGATACTAGTACCTGCAATGTCTTGCACCAAGAACCACACGTGCATATAGACAAATATATATACAGATACGACACACACACCGATGGAGGAGAATTGTGACATTCCCTTTCTCATCTGAGTGAGTGAAGGAAAATCATCCCCTCACATCCCAATACACTTGCAAACATGCAACATATAAATAACGCATCACACATATAAGGTAAAAGTGTTAGTCCATGATAATGATCCATAAAATAACATTAATCATAAGCACTGAGATACTACATAAAATCATACACCACAAATCCAGATAAAGCATGAAATAACATCGCATAAAATATGAATCAATATACAATAATGTTCCACTGAACAGTCAACTGAAGTCAATAAAAAATATACAAAAAGAGTCTGATCGAGGAGGGGTACTACATCCTCCCCCCCAAGCCTAGGCTTACTCCTGGAAGCCTAAAACAAATAAGAATAAAGCTCTCTCATCTTCACTGCATCCTCCCATGTCATTGAGGTCTCATTACTTGAGTCCCATAGGACCCTTACCTGGTCGATGGTACAACCCCTGAGGGTCAAATCCCGACGCTGAAGAATGCACACGAGCTCCATGGAAAGCTGCCCGTCCTCGACCTACAAAGCGTTCCAATCAAGAACATGAGTCACATCAGGATGATAAGGTCGAAGAACTGAAACATGAAAGACATCGTGGATGCAGGATAGACTCGGCAGCAAGGCAAGACAGTAGGCAACAGGTCCTATCCTCTCAACGATCTTGAAAGGGCCTACAAAATGAGGTGCCAACTTAGAACCCTTCCCATAACAGATCAGACTCTTCCGCGGATGCACTCTTAAGAACACATGGTCGCCAACTGAAAAGTGACGATCCACTCTATGAGCACCGACATACTTCTTCTGCCTATCTTGAGCAACAACCAAATACCCACTAATCTTCTCAACCTGTTGCTCCATCTCACGAAGAAAATCCAGTCCTAAACGCACCCTATCCTCCAACTGATCCCAACTCAAAGGAGTACGGCAAGGATGACCATACAATTCTTGGAAAGGAGACATGCATATAGAGCTGTGATATCCGTTGTTATAAGAAAACTCCACAAGGCAAAGATATTCCTCCCAACACGACTGCTGGTCCATAACATACATGCGAAGCATGTCCTCCAAAACCTGATTCACACGCTCAGTCTGACCATTGGTCTCTGGGTGATAAGCTGAACTGAAGTTCAAATGGGTTCCCAAAGCATGCTAAAGTGAGGTACACAATGCAGATGTAAAGGTAGGATCTCTATCTGAAATGATCCGCCTAGGGATCCCATGCAACCTCACCACATCTTCCAAGAAGACTCATGCCACCACTGCTAATGTATGAGAAGATTGAATAGGAACAAAATGAGAAGCTTTGGTCAATCTATCAACAATGACCAAGATGGCATCATGACGATGTGAAGAAACAGGCAACCCCACAATGAAATCCATGGAAATGATATCCCATTTCCAATCCGGTGTCAAATTAGGCTGTAAAATCCCTGTAGGGTGCTGATGCTTTGCCTTCACCCACTAACATTCCAAGCACTTAGATACAAAATCAGCAATGTCACATTTCATATCAGCCCAATGATATAACTGCCTAAGATCTGCATGCATCTTCTTGACACCAGGGTGTGTCGAATAAGGTGCACTATGGGCCTCAGTCCGGATCAAAACATGAAGACCCTCCAAAGGAGGCACATAGATCCATCCAAGATGTCAAAGAAGACCATCTGACTCAAGAGTATATCTAGAATATCTACCCTCCAATGGCCTTCTGTACTCGGCCATGGCTCTAACATCCTGATACCAGGTGTCTTGAGGAAGAACTCCAAGAATTCTCTCACTCAAGTCCACACCAAGGGACAATTTTGCAACCTCATGCCGCCCATAGCTCAAAGCATCTGCCACTACATTCTCTTTCCCCTGAATATAATGAACCTCAAAATCATACTCGCAGAGGAATTCCATTCATCTTCGTTGTCGAGCATTCAAGTTCGGTTGTGTGAAAATATGCTGCAAACTGTGGTGATCACTATGCAGCTCAAACCAACGCCCCAACAGGAAATGTCTCCATCTAACCAACGCATACACTACTGCTGCCAACTCCAAGTCATGAACTTGATAGTTCAACTCGTGATCCTTGAGTTTGCGAGACTCATAGGCAACCACACGTCCATCCTGCATAAGCACTGCACCTATACCTTCTAAAGAGGTATCTGTGCATACCATGAACTCTCTGGATGGATCAGAAACTGCCAAAATTAGAGCACTAACAAGGAGTTCCTTCAAGGTACGAAAAGCTAACTCGCACTGCTCTAACCAAACAAACTTCTCCCCTTTTCTTCTGAAGAGAAGTAATCGGGTAGCCTATCCGAGAAAAGCCCTAAACAAAGCGATGGTAATATCCGGCCAAACCCATGAAACTTCGAACCTCAGAAACATTGGTCAGCGCTGGCCAATCCATAATGGCTTGGATCTTAGAAGGATCCACATATACACCTTCTCCTGAAATTATATGACCAAGATAACTCACCTCTGACTAGAAGAAATCACACTTCACCAAGTTCGCAAAAAGCTGATTCTCCCTCAAGCACTGCAATACCTGATGCAAGTGACCCTCATGCTCTTCCATAGATCTAGAATAGATCAATGTCATCCAAGAACACGAGGACAAAATGGTCAAGGTAGGTGCGAAAAACCCCATTCATAAGACTCATGAAAATCGAAGGCGCGTTCGTCAACCCAAATGGCACCACTGTGAACTCATAGTGACCATAACGAGTACGAAACACCGTCCTATGAATGTCTGCATCATGAATGCGCAACTGATGATACCCAGATTTCAGATCAATCTTAGAGAACACATTGGCTCCCTTCACCTGATCAAAAAGATCATCTATCCGAGGAAATGTATATCGATTCCGGATGGTTACCTTATTCAGTTGTTGGTAATCAATGCATAGTCGAAGAGAACCATCCTTCTTCTTAACGAAGATAACCGGTGCACCTCAAGGAGAAACACTAGGACAAATGAACCCCTTGGCCAACAATTCCTCTACTTGCAACTTCAACTCACTCAACTCCTGAGTAGTCATCCGATATGGTGCTCTTGAAATAGGTTCCGCACTAGGAACCAAGTCAATGCGAAAATCTATGTCTCGCTTTAGAGGCATACCGTGAATATCCAAAAGAAACACATCAGCATACTCTCTAAGAATAGGGTGACCATCAAGAGCGATTTCTCGACTCTCTTCCTCATCCACATCCTCAAGGGCAACTACAAAAAGCTGACACCCTTGACGCATGCACCACTTAAGTTGCATAGCAGAATCATACGTAAGGATATCAATCACTGAACTCCAACGATCCCCACTTTCCTGCCATGGTCATCTAAACACTCTACTGTCTTCAGATGATAGTCTACATGAGCTCTGTGAGATGATAACCAATCCATCCCCAACACAACTCCGTAGGACCCCAAGGGAATGACTCGAAAGTCAATTTAAGTGACAAAGGTCCTAGGTCCAACTCACAACTGGGAATGAAGGCATCTACAAACATGCGCACACCAGTAGCCAACTCTACTTGCCACCTATCCGTTTGCTTAGCAGACATGAGCCCGCACCTCTCCACAATGGATGAAGAAATAAAAGAATTTGAAGCACCAGAATCAAAAAGTACAGAGATAGGAATACCACGCAATACACCTGTAGTCTCAATCACTGTACTCTGATACTCAACCTAGTGGTCATCCATCGCTGTAAATACTCTATAGGATCTACCTGCATCCCCCACTGTTGGCTCTGATGCGGCTGGCCTTTGGCTAACCGACTGGTACAAATGTTGAGTGCACTAAGTGGCTTTGTGGCCAAATTGACCACAGGTGAAGCAAAATCCTCTACCAGGTCCTCTACTCCCAGACGACCCACTGGACTGCTGAAGCTTTCCCCACTAGGGGCTTGAGATGCACCCTGAGAGGACTGCCCTGGAAAGGTCTGCCTACCCCTCTGCCAGTTCCTTCTCTTCCGAAATTGAGAGTTGCTACCCTGCTGGCCCTGAGACTGCTTCGGTCTTGACAGCTGCTGCTGCTGAGCACCCTTAGCTGGTGCCTGAGGACCCCTAAAAGGTGCAGCAGTTTGGGACTGGTTCCCTCTCCCTCTAAACCCACTAAAAGGATCACTCTCGATCTGAACTCCAGACTGGACGCCATGAGCTCGGCTAAGGTTCTGATTTACCAGCCTGGATTTCGCCACAACTACCTCTATTGAAGCAAGCTCAAAAACTCTCACTCTTCCACTGATGAGGTCGTTAAGACCCCTCAAGAAGTGCTGAACAAGCATAGCCTCATCATTGTCGATCCCAACATATTGTTTGAGCTCATAGAACCTATGCTCAAACTGATCTACTGACAACCCAAACTAGCGCAGAGCATAGAACTCGTCTGCTCGCAACTGCCTCCATTGGGGTGAGAGAAATCGTGCCCTGAATCTCTCCAGAAAGATCTCCCATGATACAGTGTTAATGCTTACACCGATCCTCTCCTCCTCTAACCGCCACCAGATAGATGCAAAACTCTCGAGACGCATGATAACACATCTCGCCTTGGTGTTGCTACCATATGGGTACATGGCGAAACACCGATCTAAACTGATAAGCCAAATCTCTGCCTCGAGACCGGTACCTTTACCATCAAAAAAAGGAGGATTGGACCTCATCAAGTCCCTCATGTGCCCCATCATAGCTGGATCCTGGTCCACTGGGACATCTCTCCTTCTAGGAGATCTCTCTCTCTCTCTCTCTCTCTCTCCAGAATTTGCTGATGCGACTCCTCTACCTGGACATGGATGGGCTGATCCACCTCAGGTCTGGGGCCTAGTCTAGCTAGCACCTCTTGAAACATCTGTTGTAGCTCTTCCCTTTCGGGAACCTGCTCTCCTAAATGTTGTTCCTCCTGATGGACAGACTGATCCCGATCCACACTCGCATGAGTGGGTGGTGGCGAAGGACTATGGCGGTTGGAACCTCGACCCTGTCCTCCTCCCTTGCCTCTAGTGCGGCCACCAACACGACCACCTCCCTTGGCTTTCCTAGCCATGACCTAACACTGCACAAGAGAAAAAGGTTCAAGAATTAAACTAAAAGTTAAATTCCACAATTACGATTAATCCAGTAATCCAACATTTACTCAATGAACATAAAAAGCCATATGCAATGACAGATACACCATAGAAAGATTGAAAGGATACCACATAGTTTCTCTTCAATAAGCGTTTACACATATTATTAAAAAAACTGATAAATAACATCCCAAACTTAGGATTACATTGATCTTCCAATACATGGCTCCCAATATACATATAAAGTTACAACTTAACCAAATACAAGGTTACATAAATTGTATTGATACAATCTGACCACATAGGTCTCCAAAGAATAATAATCTCCAAACATGAGATAGAGCATGAGTCACGAACCATAGAAACACCTGCAAAGCCAATCTTCGCATGAAGGTACGAACAAGAACATCCGATGGGAAGTGGCACTACCACCCGACCATGTAATTCCCAAAATGGAATCACCCCACCGTGCTAGGAGATAGCAGAGGACCCTCAAACAAGCAAAAGCATGTCATGGTCGACAGAACAATACGACACCATGACATCACAATACGACTCCACAATATTCTAGGTGACTCAACATCACAATACACAAGTGACTCGACATCATGATACAAAAGTGACTCGACATCACAAAACACGAGTGAACCTAAAGAGAGAGTGTCATCACATAGCTTATGATGGTTACCATGGTTGGCCTCCATAGGTCCTGACCCCCATCTTGGGTTTATCCTGGTAACTTTTCCCGAACCTTTGGCTCCAACTAAGTCTCATGCGGACCCTACTAGCCTTTCGTGAAGACAAGATGGTCGGTTTGCCATTCTAGGCCTTCTCACTACATCATGAGCCCTGTACAAGCACTCACTCATGCACGAGGTACAATATCTTATATAGTGTTATAAACTACCCACCTAATCAATTTATTCAATTATCACTTATTATTTAACTTTCGATGGGTTATCCTGCCAACCACTTTGGGCACGACCCCCACTCGAAAGCCACTCTCTCAAAGGACACTAAAAAAACACAATCACTCCACAAGGACCCTATGGCGAAGAAGACAACCATAACACCACTATCCAAAAACAAGTGGTCAAAACAAGGACATACTGACTCTTGGTTAACCACAAGGCAAAGACACTACATGGTTAAGACAACAAGGTCATCATATATCACTTGGTCAAAGGTACCAAATACGCCACCACAGGACGACTGAACCACAGACCAGAAATAACTCAATAATAACTCTTGCAAGGAAAGCTAATTTCACTAAGTCCGCACTCAGACAATCTTTGAGAAAATCAACATCATAAGCACTTGCAACTTCATTGATTTAAAATAAAATAAAATACCCTTTTACGACATTCACATCTATTTAATTTCCAAATCAATATTCCATTAAGAATAAAATCCACATTAAATATTCAACCAAATAAAATATGCATTACTATTAGGCATTTAATCCATTTCCAGAATATATCCAAATTTACCATTTTGAATCCATAATTCATGCCTTGATTTCAATAAGTAAATTTATTAAATCCACATAATAAAAAAAATCACTTTGAAAATTACCATTTATATTTATCATTAAAAAAAAACAACTTAAAAATATTTCATTTAATAAAAACTAAATTCACGGCACATAACAAGTTGTACCACGAAGGGTACAAGGTCACGCGGGGGCCAAGGCCTACCCGGGGTAGTGCTGCTGCCGAGGCAACAGACACTACTTGCCGGTAGTACTGCTTCCAACCGATAGCAGGCCTATCGACTGGTAGTGCTGCTACCGATTGGTAGCACTGCTACCAACCGATAGCAGTCCTACCGACCGGTAGTGTTGCTACCGATCGGTAGCACTGCTACCAACTGATAGCAGTCCTACCGATGTGTAGTGCTGCTACCGACCGATAGCAGTCCTACCGACTGGTAGCAGTCCTACCGCGTAGCAGTGCTGCCGACCGGGAGTACTGCTACCTGCGGGTAACAGACACTACCGACCCACGTTGTGGGGCTAGCCCGCCACGACGTAAGGTAAGGTCAACTTTAATAAAATAAATCATACTTCCTTAGCAAATAAAAACGATAAAACATGAGCTCAATTCTTCCCTTGTTCATTTCACGGGCACACACACACACACACACACACACACATAGTGCCAAATACCATAATACCAAGGTATATTTACCAATCAGATTAAATTATTTTAAAAAGTTTTCTCCACCAATCGGATTGAATTATTTTTAAAGTAAAAACAATCAGATTTACCTTTATGCAAAAAAATTCTTTTCCAACAATAAAATGCAAGTGTCAAATGGAAAGGTAAAAAGAAAAGCTTTTTATTTATATTTTCTATTTTTCCATAATACTTTCTTTCAACATAAGCATTTAACATTTAAATGGCTAGGCAATTATTTATTTCTTTTTCACAATATAATGATACAACTATTCACAATGAAATAAGCCAATTTAACCATTTAATGCTAGCAACTCATTAGTTTAATTAAATCAATAATCTCAAGAGCATAATAATTAACTAATTATGCCAACATAAAAATAACATCATCCACTCAATTAAATAACCATTAAATAAACGGAAACACGCAAACGAGGAATGATCAAATGACGACTCACAAACGACCAAACCAAGCACCATGACTCGCATACCGGCCAGACGGGAAAGACAACCGACTGACAACACTCACACGAGTGTAATTGCGGGTCAAATTAGGGTCCAACAACTATCTCCTCCACTCCCATCGGACATATAAGGCACGCTCAGGCCTGTGAAGCCAGGTGGAGTTGATACCCCGTACCCACCCGATACTAGTACCTGCAATGTCCTGCACCAAGAACCACACGTGCATATAGACAAATATATATACAGACACGACACACACACCGATGGAGGAGAATCGTGACGTTCCCTGTCTCACTAGAGTGAGTGAAGGAAAATCATCCCCTCACATCCCAATACACTTGCAAACATGCAACATATAAATAACGCATCACACATGTAAGGTAAAAGTGTCAGTCCATGATAATGATCCATAAAATAACATTAATCATAAGCACTGATATATTGCATAAAATCATACACCACAAATCCAGATAAAGCATACAATAACATCGCATAAAATTTGAATCAATATACAATAATGTTCCACTGAACAGTCAACTGAAGTCAATAAAAAACATACAAAAAGAGTTTGATCGAGGAGGGGTACTACATAATGCTCAAAACTCTCAAGAAGTTGTGGAAGAATGATATCCACACTCTTTGAGCATTTTTGATAACCCAAGCACAAATCCAAACTTTAAATCTTTATTCAATTCCAAACCTTTATGGTTTTCCCCACACTCCTTTCCTCGACCTCTCAAACTTCAATCCTCAATTTGCAACAATGAAATCACAAAAAACCAACCTCTTTTCACACTTCCTCTTAGTTAAATAAGTTTATGTTGTATAGCTTCTCTCCAATTGAATGTTGACATCTGTCCCTTCACTCTAAGTGAACCAAATTTAATTTCTAATGAATGATAAATTCAAGATAATTTCTTCCTTCAAAATACTTTATTCCAGTTAAAATTCAAATAAAAATAAATTGAATCCAAATTCACTTCCCAAAAATATATTTGCTTGGCATATATTTAAAATTCAAACAAACTCAAAACCAAATTCACATTCCCAAAACATCTTTCAAATCAAATCTTTTCCAAATTCAAACTCAATTGTAATTGAAATAGTCGTTCAAACAAATTGACAATTAATCATGTCTCCAAAGTTGCCTTAGATTTTCTAAAAGATATTTTCCATATAAGACAATCCTAGAGCCATTTCGTACACATAAGGCGTAAAAACAACAATATAGCACACAAATCAACACAAACATACACTTGATTAGCTCATTACAACTAATAAGTCAAACAAATTTATTTTTAATTTAATTTTAAAAGATCAAAGTTTAACTTTGACTACCAAAATGACTTGGATCATGTCCACACTTGTAGATCCAATTGGAGAAGTGAATGGTTGATCTAGAGATAAGTCCAACCTTTATGAATAAGATACGAGTGATTGATGAAGATTTAATAAAGTGATATTATGAGCCAAATTCATGAAAAAACATGTCACTTGCATAGTTGTTATTGCAAAAAGGGCACTCCTGCAAAGCAAACCCAAGACAAAAGAAAAGAGCATTGATACACATCTTTCATTATTCTAATAAGATAAAAGTTTATACAATCATGACTACTAATTGGAAGTGATCAATTAGTGATGATTTGAGTATACACATATTCAAACATAGTAAAAGCTCCCACAAAACTGAGATAACTTGGTTTAATGACAAAGTCCACGTTAATGTTATAGGCACCTAAATTGAATTCAAATCTCAATCCCATTACAAGTTTTGTATATATGAAAATAATTTTTTTTCTTATGTTCAAATGCTTTAAGCAATAATTATAGTCATCATAAAATACATTTGATGAAAAGAAAGAAAGAAAGAAAGAAAAATTATTTTATAGTCCACAATGTCAAACGATCTGTATATGAGTTTACAGATGGCTTATAGCAATATGGGACTACCTTGTACTCTTTGCAGGAGGCACCTAATTGTGCTACAAACGACGCATATATACCTTACCCCCCAATGAAATTTGAACTTGTGATCTCTTTCAAGAGCACAAGAATGTCTTCAATTAATTGGTTAGATGTAAAGACTTTTTAATTGTAGAAACAAATTTTAAACATGTTTTATTTGAAGGATTTTATTTTTAAATTTGTTTGAAAGGGATTTTTTAAAGACGAAAGAGGAATGAGGCTGTCTATATCTTTGCTTTTGTATATTGGCATTAATAAATTATATATAACAACCAAAATAAGTGTCTTGTAAAAACTAAAATTGAAAAATAAAAAATTGAAAAATAAACAAAGAAATATCCCTACAAGGAACCCCGTGAAACTCTCAACCAACTTCTGTCCTTCAACCTTCTTGAATTTCCACTTGACCAGTTTTTTAACTTGATTCCACCATTGTGTCATTAAAAAAATTGGTTTTTAAGCTCATTATATATTATGGTTCAAGCCCAAGAATGATCAAGATCCGAAGCACCACAAGTTACATCATTTTTCAACTCTATTCTATTCTGCTAGAACAAGTGTAAACCCTACACCTTTCAGTTTTTCATTTATCATTTTTCTGAAATATTTTGTATCACATCTCCTTGTTGCGAACAAAAACTATAATTACTAGATGTTTTATATTTGAATATGTACATCCATGTATCTATTTGACAAACGGTCAATGTTTGTTTATGTTTTACACTTGGGGAGAGGACAGATCCACATTTCGGCCTACAATGAAAAGCGGGTAGGAGACCGACCTATATAAGAAAGAGTTGCTGAATACCACTTTAAATTTATCATTCCACAAAGGGTGACCTGCTATCCCAACAAATTTGTCAAGAGATCACCATTGTTAGTACAATTGCTAATCAACAGATTGATTTCCACAAGGTTTCTTATTAGCCAATAACCTTCCATTTTAAGACCCCATTGTAACATTGAAAAGCTACAGAGGCTTTAGTTCTGAATTATACATAAACTTATGGTTCTAAGAAGCTTCAAAAATTAGTAATTGTATTTTTTTGTGAGAATATTCCTTCATGGTTCTAACATGCAAGGTTCGAGGCATATTCTGATTATATCTCACAATGGGTTCAATAACATCACAACTGTAATTGTTTGATTTTGATTGTGCTTCATGAAGACGTTTACTTGAAAATTTTCAATAGTTCTAAAAGATATAACTGTCAAGTAAATGAATACCTAAACCATATGGTTAAACATTAACAGCTTGGCAATCTAAAATGTATTTCTAGCATGCATCACTATAT
The DNA here is from genome assembly GCF_030272615.1 of Cryptomeria japonica. Classification (NCBI taxonomy): domain Eukaryota; kingdom Viridiplantae; phylum Streptophyta; class Pinopsida; order Cupressales; family Cupressaceae; genus Cryptomeria; species Cryptomeria japonica. Next base: position 272,341,031 of record NC_081407.1, read on the forward strand.
CAACAATCTTGAACATTCTTATTCTCCCAGACCCGTCCATAGGTCTGTATAGAAATTAGTCCCGATCCTCAAAAAAAATTAGCTAACCCATATATTCATCTTCTCCAAAACAACACACCTCCGGTAATACTCAGTCTCTTATTATTACAGTAAAGACAAGGCAATAAACTAGATATATATTTAACCTTCAACCAGAAGATATATAACAAATTTAAAAATTTTGGAATTGCATTTTCCTAAATAATTACTTGCTCGTTGATAGAATAAATTTTTTTCCAGCTCTTCCATTACAAAATTACTAACTAAATTATTCTCAAAGAAAACTTTTTTATTGAGGTCCATTTTCTATATATAATCATGATTATCAGAAGCAGTGATATTTTGGATAGGTTGCATAAAATCTTTTCAAACTGTAAGCTTATACATTCGAAAAGGAGATATCTATAGAGACAACAGAAAGCCTCGCAATCTACGACACATTCTAAAGACCAATGAGATTTTATCATGTTTCATGCTACTGCTAAAGTATATGCTTAACTAGGGTAGAGTACCTAGTGATTTGAGCAGGGTCTAATACTCACGTGTATTGGCATTAAAGAATTTTTTATTTTGATTTTACTTCAAAAGAATTAGTTTTAATTTCAAAGCGATTAGTGGTGACTTCAATTACTAATAATTAATAAAAGTATTCCTTCGAACAAGTCATTTCAAAAAAGCAACAAATCATTTGAAATCATATTGGCACATCAAAAAAACACATGCACAAATTATGGACGAACATTTCTCTCTCATATATTATAACAACCCAGCAAAAACATATTGATGTGGCCTCATCTTTAATGACATAGACCTCAAAACTTGGGTTCGAGCAATTAACTTGCCAAGCCAGTATATAAAAATGAGTCATTTTCATTATCATAAAGTGTTTTGAGAGGTACAAAGTTAGCCATAACAACTACTGGGTCCTCTCCTCTAAAGCTGTACAAATTTGTCAGTTTCCCTCTTGAGCAATTCCTAGTAACTGTCCTCTTCTGTTTCTGGCCTTCTCAGATAGTATCGTAAACAATTTGTCAACACCTGATACAAGAGAAATACAATAAATAAGTAAAATCCATGTATTGTGTCCAAGTAAATTGATAATAAACATCAAAGAGAATAAACGAGCATACCTCTGCCATAGAACTACTCAAGGCAGCTCCTTGGTAGCTTACATGAAACTTATCTTTTGCAACCAGACCCTGAGTAAAAAGAATGGCCTATAAGAAGAAGGCTAAAAACGAAATGATTGGTCCTAATAAATAAAAGTTTAGCAAAAGCTTCATTTCCTCTAATATTATGCATAATTGATCCCTACCTCAGTATCAATCTCTGCAGACTCAACAGTGACATTAGTATCAGCCATGATCTTGATAACCTCCAATAGCAAGCCAGGACGGTCAGCTGTTTCTAAATATAGCATGCTGCAATTGCAAATTTACCAACAACATTACCAAATCTGGCCAGAACAGGACATGATCCAGCTCAGAAACTTTCATGCTGACTACATCAGTATGATCCGGCTTCAGATCATTATTATTTTTTAATTAAAATATAATATGATTTTATATTTAAGAATTTTATTTGCAGTGAAATGAATGTCAATGTTTTTCAGGCATGATACTCTAATAGCTCTCTATATGAAACCTTTTTTTTTCAGTCTTCCTGTATTTTTGTATTTCTTTTAATGGTTACCATTCATTTTAGGTATTGTAAGCTGCTTAGCCCGCACAGGAATCTCTTGCCTAAGAGTAGGACAAAGGATTACTACTTAATTCTAGTACATATTGATTGCAACATGTTTGTAAAATAAGAGTAGGACAAAGGATTACTACTTAATTCTAGGACATATTGATTGCAACATGTTTGTAAGTATTTTATACTCACTATGAAGTTTGCCTCCTTTCTTCAAGTGGGTTGCTCTCACTCACTGGAGCACATACTCCTCTCTAGAATACAAATGGTCTTATGTAGCCTCTTATAGTAAGAGAAATAACATATAGGAAAAATCAAAAGAACTCTAGCTAACTACTATAGTATGATATAATGATACTCTAATCAATCTCATCTAACCCTTTCACAAATTAATTGTACATTCTCTTTATTTTTATCAATAGAAATGAGTAGGACCAGTGCACTTCAGATCATGAAAGAACCATATATTGCATTTCTAGTCATGAGTATTACTTGAATAGGTTGAAAACGCCTCAAAAAATCTAGTTGAATATCATATACAGAAGTATAGCTTTATCTCAAGTAGTGGGTGCATCTTCAGCTGCCTTTCATTAAAACTAACTTCTTACTGCTAATTGTGTGGTCCCGTGGCACTTTAGTGCCTAGAATTCCCAAATTTGATAAGAAATTCTTGTAAAGTGCTTGATGTATAAAAACTTGCTCTTTCTGAAGCAATTGGTATCTACTCCAATCAACTTCCTTAAGCAACATGTTTTTTTATGCTAATTCTCTCTCCAGTTCAAGTGCTAGTTCACTGCTTGACAATGATTCTAGATTTGGTGCATTAGTTGAATTCTTCATAGTGCTGATGATAGTTCACTACTAGAGAAGGATTCTTGATTCAATCCACCAGTTGTATTCTTCATAGTGCTGATCACTGTTGCAGTCGCAGCGTGTTATAGACCTTTGAGACAATGCATGGTGGTTGTACAATGCCATGTTGCTCAGTAGAATGAAGCTGTATAATGTTATAAAATCATTTTATCTGCATGTTAGCAGAGATGAGAAGTGCTGAGGAGAAGATTTTGAGAGCCAGAATGAGCACTTTGAATGCATAAAACATAGTAGAAGAATGGTAACAATAGATGCTCTTGGATGGTGAGAGTCGTGATGGGGTTGGAGAGAAAAACCACTGCACCTTGAATGTACAGAAGCACAATGTTAAGAAGAATATTGGTGAAAGTTGATGGCAAATCATGGGAGGGTTCAAATACCATCCCAATGGTTGCAGGCATAGCCAGAAAACTCGGACTTGGCAAACCCTAAAAATATGACTTGGCAAAAATGCAGCAACTTAAAAAACTGCTTAAATTTCATTAGAAACATATTTTTTTGCAAAATTCAATGAGGAGATGCATCCAATGAGTCAAGAAATGAGTACATAAAAGAAACAAGCTGAATCTAGTTATATTTGATTGATTTGTATGCAAATTGGGTACAAAATGACATCCTCATGTGGAATGCTGATGGTTGGTAGTCTGAAACAAAATGAAAATAACAAATTGTTTTTGTAAAACTAAAAATAAATAGTAAATACTACATTAAAACATTCTACAGTTTCCTCTTCCCAGCTCTAGTGAAAACAAGGGGAGAGGTAGAACTAGAGGGTCTAGTCCTAGGAGTTCGTTGTGGCTCCTCCACCACTCTCGGCATGACAAGCTGTGGCTCGAGCTCCATCCTACTTGTAGATGTTGGTGGCAATGATTTCTCCTCATCCTCCTCAATGCCATCCAATGACAATCCCAATCAACCCCCCTAGCCCTCCTCCATTGGCAATGGTTATGCAACGGACAAAACGGCCCGCCCCATGCCATGCCATGCCATGACCCCATGCGATGACGTGACCGCCCCGTCCAATCAAACTCTCCGTGCCATCTTGAGTCCTTTTCGGACATTTTTTCATTTTTTTTGACAAGTCCGTGGGGGTGGGGGGAAATTTTTTTTTTAAAGTATGATTATATTTTTAAATTGAAATAATTTATTTTAATTTTTTTAATAATTTTTTATAATAAGTATGACATCTTCTATAGTTCAATATTTACTTAGTATATTTTCTTTGAATGTTTTTAAGTTTTTATAGTTTGAATTAACTTTTTACTTAAAGAATGACATCTTCTAAAGTTCAATCTTCTTTCATTCTTAATATTTTTAAAATAATTAAACATATAATATATGATACATAAGTAAAAATTGCACATAAGTAAAAATTTAATTCAAACTATAACTTATTGCTCAAATTTACAAAATAAAATGTATATAAATTACACATAAGTAAAAAAATTAAATTCAAACTATGTAAATATTGTTTCTAGATTGACAATTTAAAATATATTTATTCAAAATTTCATTTGATAGGTGTATTTTAGATTAATGTTTAATATTGCATATCAAAAAAATTGTTAAAATATTTGATTAAATTTATATATTATTAGATTAAATAATAATAATAAACATACAAAGAAAATATACTAAGTAAATTTTATTAATTAAATTATAGAAACTTAAATAAATAAACAATTAATAAAACTTAAAAACATTATAACTTAATAATATAGGTTAAAAAGATTAAAAATTAATAATAAAACTTAATAAACTTAATAATTTATAATGTTTTTAACTTAAAATTAAATATTATAATTAACTATTAATTTATTTTATTTATTATTTCACAAATATTGCTTAAAAAATCGAAAAAATATAATAAATAAAAAATTATGTAAAAATATTAAAATAAATTATTTCAATTTTAAAAATATAATCAAACATAAAAAAACAATAACTTATTATTTAAAAACTTTAAATACATTATTAATTATTAATTTATTATTTTACAAATATAACTAAAAAATAAAAAATTATAAAAACATATTAAAATAAATTATTTCAATATAAAAAATATAATCATACATTTAGAAAAAAAACTTAAAAGTAAATTGATTATAGGAAAGTTTTTTTTTTTACATTTAAAATATAGTCATACTTTAAAAAAAAAAAATTCCCCCACCCCCATGGACTTGTCAAAAAAAATGAAAAAATGTCCGAAAAGGACTGGAGATGGCATGAAGGGTTTGATTGGACGGGGCGGTCACGTCATCGTATGGGGGCATGGCATGGGGCGGGCCGTTTTGTCCGCTGCGTAGCCATTGCCTCCTCCATTGCTTGCCTCTCCACATCATAAGATCTCATCCTCTATAAATAAAGGAGGCTGCTGATCCCACCCTATCCAATCATTGTAAGGATATTGCACAAAGCCAAGGTCATTGAAGTGTTTTTGAACTAATTTGTTTCTCTTCGTGTGGATGGCCTCAAGCAAGCTCCAATTGCACTCACAATTGGATGCACTACAAGGTTGGCATAAGACATGGAGGGCAAATCTTTGGAGATTTCAGGTATATCCACCCTAATTTGCCCACTAATTCTCTAAAAATATATTGAAGAATTAGAAAGCAAAGTCAAAACATATTTTTATCAAATTATCAATAGTTGTAAACTTGTAAATTTGGAATTTGTAACTTGTAAGATGCATGTGAAAGGCTCCAAATTTTATACTTGGTTTTTGAGTGGTTCTTTTAGCTAAATCTGAAGAGAAGAGATTACCCCTTGATTTCCTATAACTTTGCAATTCATTGACAATGAGGTTTCTCACCTAAAGTTCGGGTATCATGCTCTAAATGCATGTAGTAAGGCCCTCCATAACCTCTCCATTGGGATCTATAAAGAAAAAAAAAAGGGTTGAGAAATTACCCTACTACATGGATGGGCTGGTGGAGTTGATTGTTACACCTCCTATCAATAATCTCCCATATGGGATCAAATTTGAGGCGGGCCCCCTTACAATAATTTATGATAGGGGTTTCATCTCCATCTACCAAGCTGAGAACTTTAACCAAGGGCTTCGATATTTTTTTTTTTTGGTTAACTCAAAGGTATCCTTGCATCTCAGCCCAATGCCCAACTTGCCTTACCTTGGTCTTACATATTGCCAAGTTGGGGTTCAAGAAGGGGCGAGCTAAGGTAAGACTAGTCCTCTAAGGATGCACACAATAACCCGCAAACCATGTGCATCAAGTAAGCTTGGGCATCGAAGTTGAATTCGGAACCAATGGGGAGGAAACCCACAGCCCAAGCCAACTCTGCCACCTATGCGGGCTCAAGGGCTTTGATAGTTACAATTTAAAAACACAAAAGGATTAAAGTTACTAATTTGTAATGAAAGACTTAAATTTAAAAAAATTAAATATCCATTTTGAATTTAAATTAAAAGTTTTAAAGTTACCTTCACAATCTTTGTAGCTCTTTGTGCAAATAGATTGTCGAAGACTATCCTTGCAACCCTCTCTCCTTCAAGTTTCTTTGAATAAGTTGAATCTACCCATGCTTGACTCACAAACATTTGTTTCAAAGTCCTCAATGAACCAAAAATGTTTTGCAACATTAAGAAAATCGTTTCAAACGTTGTGACCCTGATTTTACCAACTCTTTCCCTTGGGTGTGATCTCTCATCAAGTGAAGAATCTGTTGATGTGTTTTTTATGACAATGTCGAACACAAAATAAAGTTGCCTAACGGTCACTTCACTCTCTCTTGATCAAAGTGCAATTGTATGCTAAGATTGCAGGAATATCAGACAATCGACTCCAAGGTTCCTATATGCGGCAGACATGACTTAGTTGGCTTGATGTGATATGCTGGTAATCCGAGGGGCCTTACGTTTGGATCGTTCTTTCACTTCTTTGATGTGGTTGGAACTTCATCGTCGGATATGGCAATTTTGCGATGCTTCTGCTTCAAATAAACTGATTTGGAAAGAATTGAAATTAAAGGGGAAAGGGTTGGAGGATCTAAATCTACTCCTAAGCGCAATGATATCAATGGATAGTGCTCTGGTGGACAAATTCCAAATAAACCAAGTTCTGCTTCGCCAAGCTTAACTACAACTCCGCAAGAACCAGTGCGATCTTCCGAGGATGTTGAAGGATTTTCACATTAAGAAAGTGCATTTGAATATCCAACACGACGCAATCCAAACGACTATTCACAATCGAACTTAGCATAAATTTGGGGGTCAGGCTAACTTTGCACTGCATCTTATAATCAACAAGATGCAAAATGTATGAACCATGGAAATTCATCGAACACCATTACATTCTTCATTGAAATCAAAGCTCTTTATCTAACAATTGAGAAAATAAAATTCTACTCTAAGTGAGGAAGGTGACACCATGCAAGTTTTGAAAAAATAACTTAAGTGGACACCATTAGAGAACAATGTTTCACTGTTATTATCTCAAAACTTATCGCAACAATTTCATACAAATCTCCCTTCCTTACAAATGAGGGGTTCACCCCTTTATATAGGCTTCAAGCCTTGGCTACATGCAAAACCCTAATTAGGGTTTTCTCCTAAAAGATTCCCCACACATGATGCAACAAGGTGGGAATCAACAATTAATGACCCATCATGCCCATATACAATTAATTTTACATTCCCAAAATGGCATCCATTGTGCATTAAATGCACCACTTATTTCAAATTCGTCCAATGTGTAATAAGTGCTCCATCATCTCCTAAATACGATAGTTACATGCAAAAGATGCTCCACCACTGCATTAAGTACGACAATTGCCATGCAATGAATTAGCCACCACCATGATCAAATATTCCAACAATGAATGCACCACTATGCCTTCACGCGACGACTGCATGCAAAAAGATGCTCCATTGACTCAACATGCGCTGACCCGACTGCCACTTGGCAAGAAAACCCTGGAGAGAGAAAACTTCAAGAGGAAAATTTGATCCATGAAGAATTTTTGAAGCTTTTTGTACTTTGCTTGCTCTGGAGGAGTTTTTAAATTATTTTCCACCATCTCCTATCTTTTAGGAACTTTCCAAAAATAGGGTTCCAGGTTCTAGGAGAGAGAAAATTCTCTCACGAATCCAATTCTGAAAGAATTTTGACATTTGGATGTGATTTAATGCCCGAAAATGGATTTTTCAAAACTTTTCCGGAGGGGAAATTTCTTGTTCAGATCATCCTTGATTCCTTCCTTGCCTTAGAAATTTTATCTTCAATTCATCCTTGGGTGTGATTTCTTCCTTACTTGGAATTCCATCCCGAAGAAAGGAATTTCCAACACTTAGCCAAATTTTCACCTTTTCCAAGAATTCTGTCATGAAGGAAGAAATTTCCAACACTTAGTCAATTTTTCACCTTTTCTAGAATTCTATCCTGAAGGAAGGAATTTCGAACAATTAGTCAACTTTTCCACTTTCTTGGAATTCTGTCCTGAAGGAAGGAATTTCCAACACTTAGTCAAATTTTCACCTTTTTGGGAATTCTTCACCTTGGACGCATTTCTTCCTCGAGGAAGGAATTTTTTGAATTCTTGAAGTTTCCTTTCTGAACCTTGATTTTCACGTTCTACTTCCAACCTTAGGCACATTTCGAAATTGGAGAAGAAGTTTTGGAAATTTGTTCCTTGAGGAAGGAATTTTTTGTGCTTTTTGAGTTCATCTTGTCCTGAGGAGGCTTTTTCATCAATTTGTGACATTTCCTATTTTTTAGGAATTTTCCACAAATTAGGGTCTTGGGCCCAGGAGATAGAAAATTCTCCTATGAATCCAAATCCATAAAAAGTTTTGAAATTTGGATGAGATTTGATGCCTAAAAATGGATTTTTTAAATTTAGAAAATGCTCCTACGAATCCAAATCCGTAAAATTTTTGAAATTTCGATGAGATTTGATGCCTAAAAATGGATTTTTTAAATTTTTTCTCGAGGGGATTTTCTGCTTTTCAATCCATCCTTGACCCTCAATTTTCCTTGCCATAGACAATTTTCATCTTCTTGACTTGGGCGTGGAATCACTATCTTGGAGGAATTTCTATCTTCTTCAAATTTTCCATGATTTCATCCTTTTGAACTTTCAATTTCATTACATGGTGGAATTTTCAATGCATGTGGAATTTCCCTGACTATCTCAATTTGGCACCCCTCTCTGTGCATAGGTGCTATTTCACTCAAGGCAAGGAATTTTCACTTTTTTCATCTTTCCTTGCCACCCTTGTTTTGGCGCCCTCAACTCTTCCTTGGGCACTGAATCGCCATGAAGGAGGAATTCCATATTTTTTGAACTTTCCAAGGCAACATGAATTTGGCACCTTCTCCTTCACATGAGTGCTGATTTGCTTGGAGGAAGGAATTTCGTGCTTTTGAAGTTTTCCTAGCCTTAGTAATTTTGGCGCCTTGTCCAAGACTGGGGAGCTATTTTCACCTTGTGATGGAATTTGCATATTTTTGGATTTTCCTTGAAGACTTGGATTTGGCGCCTAAACTCCTCCTTGGGCAAGGAATTCAACCTTTCACTTTTCCATGGAGATACCTTTTGGCACCCTACTACTTCACCTGGGTGCTAAATTGACACTGAGAAGGAATTTTGAATGTTTTGGATTTTCCATGGCCAACCACTTTTGGCGCTCCTACCCGGCCCCTTGGGCGCTATTTCCATCTTAGGAAGGAATTTTCCATTTTACAATCTTTCCATGCCTTGATCATTTTCCCCTCCAGACTTGGCCAGTTTTAATTGTTTCCGGATCAGGATGCCATTTTGAGGAATTGAAGTGATTTCCATATGCCAAACTCGGAGGATTTTTTATGCTTTCCACTTTTGTAATGGGCGTCCATGCTTAGCCATTTTTTATCCATTTCGCTTGCTTTTTGACTTTCCCGATTTAGGAAAGTTCATGAATATTCAGTCTCCAGTGTTTGCCTGCAAAGAACCTGCCAAAAATAGACTTTCCAAAAATAGAAAGTGTTTCAAAATGTCAAAGTTAGGGTAAAACAAGATGCAGAGACACTAAAAATAGTAAGTTTGATTTTTGGTAGTGAAATCCCTAAAAAATAGGAACTTTCTAAAAATAGAAACTAAAAATAGAAAGTTGCTCAAAATTCGCTCAAATTTCACGTGCAAGTTCCGTAGAGAGTACTGATTCCAATGCAACACTCAGTTTTTCAAAAACCCTAAAAGAAAGGCCTCAAATTCGAGTCTGAAGATCAAAACCCTAAAACAGACAAAACAAGCTTTAGACTTGGCCAATTTTATTCAAACGAATTGTAGGCTTGATCAAACTGACCGCCAAACATTTGCAACACAAGGAGACTAACAAGACTGCCGCGAAAAGACCCAACAAACAAAAGCCAAAAGACCGAGAGGGCTTAAAAAGTAGGGGGTCCCCATTTGCAATGGGGTGATGTTTGAAAACGTCACAACAAAACCCAAGGGTGATTGTAGATAAATTTTGTGATCCTCCTTGCATCCTCTACAATTGGGGTCATCCAAACAACAAGTTTCCTTGTCCTCCAAAAGAAGGTCAAGGACATGTGCTGCACAAGGTGACCAAAAAAAGTTTGTTTTGGTAAACCGTTTTTTAAAAATGGCCATCATGATTGCTTGCAAGAAAAACGTCACAACACAAGAAACCACAAACCTCTTCTTCAATTATGTTTGGTTGAATTTTGGGCTACCTACATCCATTATGTCTAGACTCTAACCACAACCCAAGGTTAGCGCATTTAGCAATCCTTGTGGGAGAAATTGGACACAGCTAGATAAATCTAGATCCTTTCATCCACAACCGAATGATTAGAAAAAGGAGGTCAAACATGCTATACTGCATCTTTTGCAAATCTACAACCATGTGCATCCACACACTTAAGATGGCAACCTTCTTTACATCCATCATGCCTACAACAAAATTTTGCACAATTCTATGGGGCATTGTCCTTTCCAACATGTCATGGGTTCCAACCTATTAGCATCCTTGAAAACATCCCACTGCACACCATCTCATTAAAAATCACACACAAGAACAAGAAGCAAATAAAGAAAAACAAAAATGAAAATTTTGAAACACATTCAATGTTCACCAATAGGTACAACGAATTCTCTCGCACCAACAACAAAAGTACAAAGAGCAGCATTGCATGCAACATACACTCTACTCATTCAAGGCTAGTGAGAAATCCTAGTTGCATCTTCAAAAGCAATGCTTCAAGGGTTCACACCAAGAGATGAAGTGCCTCTAAGCTATGATCCATACACCATCTTGCACATAGGTAGGCATTAATGCTTTTAATCTGAATATTCCACAATATTTGGGTACATATAATATTCAAAGTGGAAATTCAGCCATATTTTCCTTCTCTTCTTGAGCCAGCATGAACTCAACATCTTCAAATTTGAATCTTGGGCATCTACATAGTAGTTTAAGATGAGATCATACAAACAACCACAATGTGCACCAACTTAGGTTCATTGTTGTCTACTCAAAGCATCTAAGGCAAGGCAATAATATTCAACACTTCATTTTTAATTTCTACAACTCATTGAAAACACAATTTGGAGCTATCACTTATCAAGAAAGGGCAAATGATCAAAGCAAAATTGCAGGAGTCTCAAGAAACCTTACATATGTATTCACAACATTCTATGCCCAATGCACACACTTTAGTAGTTTTCTGCACTAGCCTCAACATCATTGCATGCCACCTGGCAATCACCATGCAATCAACAATCCTACACCTATGGCATTCACATAGTGTTCACACTATAAAATTGGAACAACAACTATCAAGAATTTAACCACTAAGTGATCATGAGGTCAAGCAATTTGGGACAAGAACTGTTTCATCTACCCATGCCCTTTTAGAACTATATTGTACATATAGACATTTGATACTCCATGTTGGAAAGTGGATAGAGAAATTGTCTATAGAAAACCAATTTGATGTCTTTAACCCTTTTTGGTCACAAGAACTCTCATTCTCAGCATTGCTATCTAAAACAACCTTATCATTTCTGTTTTGAATATAGGTAGCGTATTATTGCAAAAATCTTTCACACCACATTCAAATGAGTATTGGTTAACTATGTTTTTGTCTTCCATTGCACATTCTATAATCTTGTTTCGCTAAAGATAGGATAGTCCCCCAAATGTCCTTGGATCCAGCTCATAGTTTGTGGAGTAAAGGACATTCAGTTTCATTCTTTTTGTTTGTAAAATGGGACATTAAACTATCTTTATATACCCCTTGTCGTCTTTCAAGCTTGTAATGTCCCCATTTTCAAATAGGATTTAATAATAAATACTAATAATAAAATTAAAATATAAAAAAATTAAAATTAAAATATAAAAATATAATTTAAATAATTAAAATTTAGTTAAGTTTAATGAATGATTAGAAGGCATGAAATGAAAAGTTGTGACTCTCTCAAAATTGAGGTATAAAATGGAGAAGATAACTTCATTTGAAACAACAACTTGAATCTACATTCAGAAGTGCAGATCTGATTTAAACAGTAAGACAGAAATGAAGAGACATGACCCTTTTAAAGGACATCTCTTTCCAAGGAGACGTGTCTCCTCAATGAGCTAGGAAAGTGGAGTATAAAGAAGGATAGGTGGGATAGAATTAAGGGAGGAGAAAGAAATAAAATATTCTAGGATTGACAGCAGACATAAGAAGAGATAAATCATAAGGGCAGTAAGCAATGAGCAGCAACAATAATATAATAAGAGCAGCATAAGAGACAACAAATTAAATAATGTAACAATCAGTTACTACACAACAGTAGTACATATATGCATCTATTGCAGAATCAGGCAGATCAACCAAGGCCTGAAACTGATATAAGGAATACAGTACTAAAATAATAAGAAAATATCCAGATCAAACAGGAGAGAGTAGCCTTCCAGCAGTTCGAACTTCTGAAAAAGATTCAATATCCCTAGCAGTTTACAGCATAAAAATGAAGTATCTTTCCATAAGATAGGTACAACGACCTCTGAGAAGGATCAGTCCCATTTGTCACAGCAGAACTATACTTATTCCAGAATTACTACTAACAGTTATTGAGACTCTGGTAAATTAGATATCACTGTCATTTATTGCATTGCATGTCTACATGTTATTTCTGCATATGTAAGAATGCATGACTATATGAATTTATGATAGAATATGAAACGATAAGTGACTGAAACCCACCTTGTAGCAAGGGGCCAGGGGTGTAAACAACAAGGATGTACTAGGCTGGTAAGAAGCTGTTCTAGAGTGGATCAAGAGGGTCCCTAAAACCACAGGGCACTTACCTAGAGGGCCAAGTATTCCACTTACGACCCCTACCCAATCCCACAATGTGACGAGTGGTTTTCGGGAGATGAGATGTGGATGGGGAATGCAGATAGAAGCCACTAAGGGAGAGGGCTGTGGTAGACAACCCTCTTAGGCTTGGTATAGAAAAGTGCCTCGGGCAGATCTTCCATGTCCCTTCTCTCAACTTCAATATGCTTACATGTTTATGAATATGAGAAGTTGTCTGAATATTGAATATATCTATGTGTATATCTGCATATGTTATTTCAATTATGACTGAAGGTTTCAGACCTTGGATTGCACCATTTAAAGATATTTATTTGGTAAGATGGCATCCTAACATTAATTGGTTGCAAGTGTGATCTTAGGGCAAATTCTAGGGCAATACAGTAAGGGGACATTACAAAGCCTAGTAGTTATACACAAAGGGGTTTGACTAGTTCTTGCTGATGTAAGTCTATATGTAGTTGGATTAGATTTTCAGCGTACAGCTATGGTTTTCCTTTATGTTAAAAGTAAGCAATTGTATGATCTATAAGAACTTTTCTCTAGTGCACATCATAAGTTTCTTTCCCAACTCCAGTAGTGTCTAGGATGGTGAAGGGTCATCGGACATGGATGTTAGGAGAGCATTAGATAAAAATTTGAGATAGTGCCCTTCACATTCAGTAGGATCATCCAACTAGGGTTGAGATTCCCTGAGAATTCTACAATGGAGATCATCCAATCTTGAATTGGTGCCGGCACAACAATTATCAAAGAGGGTATCGACTCCTCATCTAGTGACAAAGATTAGACCTGGTTTGCCATTGCTGTCCTTCCCACATCCTTTGCTCTATCATCTTTGACGATGAGTTCTCTCTGTTGGATATGTAGACTATTTACAGATCTTGACAGTCTCATGAGATTTTTCCCTTTTGATGAGACAAGGGTTTCCCCACTTCAGGTTGACCCATCCTTTTTTTTCATCAAAGTACCTTTCAGTTTTTGTTTTGCTTCTAGTTATCTTTATTCTAGAGCTTCTTTTATATGTCCCCATACTGTCAAGTTTGAGGAAATAATTATTATGTAATTCCTTAAATTTAAAAAAAGGGAATTAAGTTAATTATTTAAAATTATACTAAATAATTGTTTAAGTGGCTTGAGGAAATTAATATTAATTAAAAGTCACTTTAATCATAACCGATTGGCAACTGAAAAAGAGTATTATATTATGTTTTTTGGGGATTGATGAAGGAATAGTTGGTTTTTAATTTCTCTCCAGTGAAGATTTGAGAGTTCTCTCAAAATTGTTCTCAGGATGGATTCCTGATGAAGCCATTTTGGCAGTGCAAGATCTGCCCTAGGTGTAGGAGGAAGAATCAACCAGATTCTTCATTTGGACTAAAAATGGTGATCACAGAAATGAGATAGAAGAGAATATCAGTTCAATTCAGGGCAAGCATATTTTTCAAGTTGACAGAAGAATAATATTAAACCAGAAATCTTTGAAAAGCATCAGTTACTTATGTTATCGAGATTGCAGTTTATATTCAATGCCTTTGTGTTTGTGAGTTCAACTGGGTTAATTTCATTCGAAATATTTTAAGGTGCGAAGTATTGTGAACTTGATTGGAGATATGAATATATGTCTCGTAGTGCCGTGGGATTGATTAAATAAACGTCTATGGTATCCGCCTTGTGGAAATAATCATTAAGATTATTTAATCCGTTACACATTCTGTCTTGTGGATTAAATAATACATTTTCTTCTGCTTAATATGGAAAGATATAATGCTTGGGCAAAGGCAACGGGGCCTGTTTTGATACAATAAGGGTAGTCAAGTACAGGCGTTGGTATGGGATTGCATACACCTATCGTAAAATATTCATTGAGCCGTGGAATATGATGGTGTCGGGTTTTTCAAACATTGACGTTGTTGAACCTTATCGTGAAGATGGGGAGTATCTGTGACGGGGTTATCATTCTGCCGTGTTGGTGGAATGCAGAATAATATACTGTTGAATATGTGTTGAAGCCATCGGGGTCATTGTGGTGTTTGCCGAGTGGAAGGTCTTCATACTTCCTGGTTGTTTGGACGTGGTAATACATTCCGTGTGATTGCTGATTGCCGTGCGTGGGATTATTGCAGTATCCAGGTTGTATCCAGATTTGATATTGCGGATTCAAGAAACTATATGCACCTTCTCTTATTATCAAGATTCCCCAATGATCATACTCGGCGTTCCACATTTCTGTGTTTACAAGAGTTACTATCGAGATTTCCAATTGTTCGTAATCATCGGGTCTATTAATATTTCTTGGAGGAGCCGAATCTGCAAATTCATTATTACCATAGGACTCTTAGTATTGATTGCTGAACGAAATAGGTGCATACAATCAAACCTGTGTTAGTATGCGATTTCTGAACCAATAAAAGTTGAATGCTGCAAATACTATTCCGTATTTGAGAATCTCTGGTCTTTTCATCATTGTTGAAAAATGCTGTAGTGGGGGGGTTTGTGTATCTGTATATACAAACCTGCAAAGCTCTTTGATTGACATAATTCTGAAAAGAGAATAGTTTGAACTGGCAAGATAACTCTCAGGAATTACTCTGAGCAATAAACAAGGCTATCTAATTTGATCCAAAACTCAGAAAGCAAGCAGGACAGTGCATACAAAGTGTTTGACAAACCGGTATAATCAGGAAGTTCAGGAAAATCAAAGCTATATATAAGACAGAGAATCTTACATTTGGAGCCTTCTTTTGGCTCTCCCTCTTGCTATTCTTTCTAGTTGTATTTTCAAGTCCCATTGACCTATTTTGGTCCCTGGAAGATATTACTATTATTTCTCTCTAAAGGATATTACTATTATTTCTCTCTAAACAAGAGAGAGACCTTATAGGCCCCTCATTAATTCATAAACCAGCGTTTTAATGATGCAAAAACAATATGAAGTGAAAGATTTAAGAATATCATAACTTCTGTTATAGACAGGCACTCAATGGAGACGGTGTGAAGTACATGTGCTTGTTGAATAGGGAATCATGATTTAATGCAAATGCTCTATATAAATAACAACCTGGTAGCACAGAAACGCGTAATATCTAAAGGTCAAATGTGGATAGATGCATCTCAACTCTGGATAGAAAAACTGAAACACAGTGAACATGTGTCTCCATTATGTTTGCAACTTTATTCTCCACAAAAAAGCAAACATACTTCTGCTTTTAATCTTTATTTCCCAAATAATTTCCAACTCTGAGACAAGAAATCATATATGGGTGTTGCATACATCATTTAATTTCTATTAAATTGCAAATATGATGATGGTAATGCATATTATATTCTTTTCATATTGCATACCTCCTTCTAGGGCCATCATCCTCAATGTGAATATGAGTAGCAACATCAATGTCCAGCTGCAAAACAAATCTCACTGCCAAATCAGAAAGCATTCAATTTGCTTAAGTTAGTTAATATCATTCTGCAAAGAAAAATATTTCAGTAAATGTTAATTACTAAATTGGTGTGCCCTATCAATCATGAGGATCAGATATCATATATGGTAAGACAGTTTATCTGTTTTTTTTCTTCCAGATGCTTTAAAGTCTTAGACTGTATCTGCAATGCACTTCTATTTCCGTCCACAGCCCTAGTGCTGCTATTGGCCAGCAATGTCAAGAAACTAGTGATTGCTCAGTCCATTCTAGAGGCCATCAGCTATGGCCTCTGTGCTAAATATACTACTGATCACTAAATATACTACTGATCATTTAAGAATTATGAACATGAATATATAATTGAAATACGAGGCAAAAACAGAACTTACAACAATAGACATGAAGACTATGTTAAGGGGAAATAGGACATAGTTGAAAATCTAATTCTCCCCAAATTCAATATCTTCAGAGACCACGTTCACTTTCCTTCAGAGCAGTATGAGCTTGGTCACTATATTCTCATCTGTATGTGCAAACTCGTCTATTGTTTTCAAACCTCAGTATCAATTGAATCCGGCATCTTAAATATCCAGATAGAAGGCTGGAATATCTCTTCTGTTATTTGAAGAGATGTATGGATTAAATTTAAGATTTTGCAACATTTTTCAAACCACAAATTGGTAGTTACAGCTGTTTACGTATGATTCCTAACTAATGGTTCTATATACTCTTGAATGCATCATTAAATTATAACATCAAGAGATTTAGGACAAAAAATTGTTGGTACAAATTTCAGGACAAGATTTGCACCCCACTATCTTCAATTCCAAAACCAATCAAAGGAACTGTCTATGTAGAAATTCAATTGGGAAAAAAATTTGTGTATTTGCCCAGAGCTAGAATGGCATTTTTTTTAATTCCAAGGATGACCTATTCTAGATTGGATCGCTCCATGGGAGCTAAAGATTGATTTAAGCTCAATCACGTGACTTGGCCAAACTCAAAATGCATTTTCTGAAGTTTCAATGTCCCCCTTATATGCAAGAAAAAGTATTATATGAAAAATAATCAAACAACGAGCATGTAACAAAATAAAAACATCCCATCCAAACATATTACCACTCATGTAGGTAAGACAATGTAGGAACTCTTGCAGGTTCTGCCTTAAATTTCCAGCTTTAGACACTTAGGAATTTTGTCAAACAATTATCGTGCAACCTCTATGTATGCAGATCTGAGTTTTCAGTCCGATTTGTTTGCTTAAATGGGCATGGAATATGATTTGGATGCTTGCAACTAACACTACAATGTCTAAGCAAAGAACAGGAGGCAATTGCAACTTCTCTCGGTCATTTCAAATGCATATATCAGAAATTTTACATGTAAATGTGCACCTACAGCCAATTGTCATTTCCACAAACACTTGGCATGCAACTAACAAATTAACTTATAACTGTAAATGCACTATGTATTCCTTCGATTATTAAATTGCTGTTCATAATACACTATACCTGGACAAATTGGATTGCTTGGCAATGAAAACCCTTATCTTTTAGCTACCGCTGAAGGTGTACGGCTGCCTTGGAAGATGTGCCAGCAATCAGATTGAAGTCTATGTACCCTCTGGTTGCTGCGTATTGTCTTCCTGCACCCATGCGATCCCTCTCTAATTTTCTTAGAATTTATTGACAGCTGCAAGCATGAAATTGTACTTCTTGAAATGGTACGGCCAGCACATGATACGGCTACAGCTGGAAAAGTACGACTGTTTGGGATTGATGCCACACGTGGCAAATCCCTTCACAAATTCAGTCTCTCAGATTTGTAGATGTAGATTCAATGATCAGCACAAAAACAATGAATTTCTTCACCAATTCGCTCAATAAAAACTTCTGAGTGAAGCTCTCCCTATAGGCTGCAATTCGGTAGATATTTCACTACTTCAGAGCAGCAACGCATTGAAGATTTGCACGTTCTCCAATGGTCTGGAAGTTTGAAACCCTAGGTTTCTTCCTCTTCCAAAGAAATCAACAATTTCACAACATAATAATCATAATAGCTTCAATTCTCTCAAGGCATTATATATTCTCCACAAAAAGTTCGATTTTCCTCCATAAATGCATTAATTAATATTAAATGACATTTAATATAAAAAGTGCACCAAGTCATTTAATATTTGTCTTGATAATTGAGCCTTATTAATTAATTGAAAATGGCCCCATCTCATGATGCCACGACCCTCACTTAAATTATAATATAAAATTATATTATAACTTAATAATATAAGCTCAAAATCATTAATGTTTATTTAAACTAAATAAACATTAATATCTCCATTATTACTCAACATTTTTGAGCGCCGTCTGAACTCGGAGCTGACATGATGAAGCTGCATACGACCATACCCCTTTACTAAAAATAGCAGGGGTCCATCTCTGACTTACTATAAATAGTAAGTAATGCATACGAAGTCCAAATGAAGCCAAACGAAAACCAAACCTACAAAACTCTGACCACTGGAGAAGCTGCATCTCTCAAAGGATCCTCTATCCAACCTTATTAGCCTACGAGGGTCAGTAATAGGCTAATCCCATTGAATATATGATGTCAATAGGAAGGGGACATCACAGTCCGCTCCTCCTGAAATTGCTTGTCCCCAAGCAATCTCGATGGCAAATAGAATCCTCCACTTGGATCCCAAGTGAAGACCCATGCAATGTCCCCGCTGTCATCAAATGACTCCTGTAACATTGACACATCAAGCTGAACCTTCTGAATCAACTCATCCTCGCCATCTGTTGTCACTAGAGTAAGAGTCTCAAGTGGAGGCAACTCATAACACTAATCTTGGTTGCTACCAAACTTGGCACAAGGTATGCTGTCATACAAATTGTCCATCACATGTGCCACTGAACTGCGCATGTGAAGCCCGCTGCAGTATGTGGGAGAAGGAGGCACAGGCATTGGCAGCCCAGGTGGCGGCGCTCACTTCACAGCTGGAGCAAAAAGATAAAAAGCTAATGGAAGCGGCTCACATGGTAAAGAAAGCGCGGGAATGGCAGTTAATGGCAGAAAAGAACCTGAAAATTCAGGCCACTACAGGGACGCCTCCTCCCTCTTCTTGGTCTTAGCTATGTTTTTCATTTCAGTTTCTCTTGTCTGAGTCGTCTGGAAGACAACTACGTTTTGGGGGGGGCTAATGTTATGGGTAAAAACGTATGTTAGTACGAATAATAATTATAAGTGTGTTATGTGTGTTTTGTTGTTGCCGGGAGGTTCCTGTCGGGTAGTTGGGAGTTGGTGACGGTTGGCAACTTGGCCAACCGTCGGGTCTATATATTGTTTGGTTGGAACCTCGGCAGGGGATCATGTATGGACAATGGGAGACATTGGAATAAAGATATAACTTTCTGGTCTAATTATTATCATCTGTCATTTATATTATGAGGTACACTTGTTTTGTTCTATGAATGCTTGGTACGTGTAGGAACCACTGTGTTATTGATTATTCACCACTACACCTTTAGGACTAAACAATTTGGCGCTGTCGCCTGAACGAATCTGGAGATAACTATGGCGGCAGGCAGAAGCGATTAATGGGTCGTCCGTTTGACCAGCAATTAATTATCGTGGACAATGACACGTACGAGGAGAATACCGCGGAAGAGGAACGAGAGGATCAGTGGACGGCAGACTTGCTAGAGTTGTGGGACGTGTCGGTCACCCAGTACGTGCAGCGAGAGGCTCAGGAGAGAGCTGTCTCGGAAGGCACGGTACGTGGTGAACTCACCGTCAGCACCCCCGTCTTTGACCTCCTCGGGAGCATTCCAAGGTTACTTGCCAGAAACTTGATTGCACGACAAAACCAAAGAGAAGAAACAACAAAGGAACTTTGGTGGCAAAAAGTCCTTCGACGGTACGAGGAACGGAGTCGTAGGGAGGAAGAGGAGAGGGAGGCCAGTCAGCGCCGTACCTTTGGCACTTGATGCCCCTACGGCCGAACAAAGACAGACATACCACTGCTATCGAAGGGGTAAACGAGGGAACTGTACGGCGATCCCTTCGCATAAAAGAACAAGCCAATAGGAGACGACGACTAAGAGAGGTTGCCAACTCGAGGAGTCCGGAGAAACACAACAGAAGTCGGAGTGTGAGTCGGAGTCGTAGTCGGGAGAGGCAAAAACTATGTACGTGGAAGGAGTTGGCCGAGGTCGCCAGGAACCTGCCACTTCCAGACGTAGCGGAGGAAGATCTCGCCGACCAAGCCCCACACTTGACGTCAAGTGAAGAAGACTTCGGAACCGAACCACAAAGCACCCAATCGGAATTTTCCGAACAAGGAGAGGAGGCCGTACAAGACTTGCACGAGGAAATTGCCACGATTTTCGAAGCAATGTTGTCCGGCATTAAAAACTTGTCCTTGTCAGAGGGCATCAAAATAGGAAGATCGGATCCGGAAACCTCGGGAAGGAGGGACTATAGAAGTGAAGGTGACCAAAGCCCGATTGGTAGGGACCCAACCAGACTAGGAGCGTACGGCACCATTCGGACACATAGTACCTTCCCGACATATAGCCATTTCCAAGCACTTCATAAAACCACACAGAAAAGAACGATGGCACACACCCCGGAGAAACAAAAACTTCCAAAATTCATGGGCGACGGGTCGGAGGACCCCGTAAGGCATTGTAAGACATGCGTCACCATTTGGGAAGCAAATGGCCAGGACGACCGGGACTACTGGGTGAAGGCATTTCCAGCCACTCTGCGGGGAATAGCTATTGACTGGTACATAGACCTTGATGCTCAGCATAAAACATCCTGGAGCAATCTGAAGGCAGCCTTCGAGGAAGAATTCAAACTCTTACAGGACGACAACGAGATTGTGGCGGAAATTTACAACACCAAACAAGGAAAAAACGAAAGCGTACGCACATATAACAGACGACTGAGGGAACTACTGAACAAAATGGAGAACCAGCCGACAGATGGCCTCAAAAAGCGGTGGTTCGTGGAAGGATTGGTACCATCCTTGAGAAGGACGATGAAAGTAGTACCTCTGCCATCGTACGATGAAGCATACAATCGCGCCATGGATATTGAGAGTGAAAACAAGACATCCCGGGGGAAGCGACGGACCAGCAATGGTGACAGTACGGACGACGACAGCGACGGAGGATCAAAAACAGTGCAAGCACTCCACAAAGATATGATGAGGATGATAGAGTTAAAAGGTGACAAAGAAAGTGGCAGGGAAGGAAAAGAACTATGGTGTACTGACTGCAAGACCGAAGGCCACACTAAAGGAGGTTGTCCCCGTAAAGTCTCCTGTGACATCTGCCAAATAACAGGACATTCCACCAAGGAATGCCCGTACAACTTGAAGGCACGGAGCCCAACCCGACCAAACCACACCACCAGCAACACCCCCAAGGCCAACAACAAACCCTGACGCCTCACCCGGAGGGTACAGAAACAATCGGCGGGAGAACAACAGATCCAATAATAGCACACCAAGGAGCAGAATTCAATATGACGGCAAGGGGCGACCCTTGATTCAGTGCAGGAAGTGCAACGAATGGGGTCACTTTGCTCGAGAATGTCAAAACGGAGGTGATGTAGGAAGTTTGTTGTGCAGATGGTGCGGTCTAGGGAATCACGAGGACATAGATTGCCCAAAGCAAAAAGGGGTGAACATGCTCGATGTAGAGGGATCAAAGGAAGACGTACTGGCAATCACAAGGTTGCAAAACAAGAAAGCCATGTACCCGGACCCTCGCACAAAAAAAGAAAGACTTCAGGAGGTAAGGGCAGATGTCCAGCGGGCGATGGTTGGAGAGAGGAGGGCCTCGCACCTGGTCGCCGATACACCGGTCCGGCTAGAACCAGAAAAAACTATCATCAAGCAGATGTTACAAACCACAATACCCGTACGGGTGTACGACCTTTTGCAGACCATGCCACAGATAAGGATGGCTTTGACAAATATAACCATGGACACTACCTCTGGACAGGAACACCAAACAGTGGCGGACCCATGTAGTACGGACCCAGTGAAGGAATCTGGTACGGGTGCCATGAATCCTATGCTACTCGCGGTGGGCACTGGAAGGAAACCAGCAGTAGTAGAGATGGATATAATGGGGCAAAAGCTTACTAACACCATTGTTGATGGCGGGTCCGAAGTCAATGTACTACCGGAGGGAACCTGGCGAAGCCTTGGCAAGCCTACTCTCTGGCCACCAACCTTCCACCTGGTCGGTGCCGACCAACATGGTATCAAACCCCTCGGCACCCTCATGGCACAAAAGGTGGTAATTGGGACGCAGCAGTTCCTCCTGGATTTTGTAGTCATCCCGCTGGAAAGGAAAGCGTACGACACTCTTCTAAGAAGGGGGTGGCTGATCATGGCCAAAGCTAATCATAATTGGAAAAGGAATATGCTCTCAATTGAGAGTGACAGTCATAAGTATGTAATTGATCTCAGGAACCAATCCGTCAGCGAAGAACTTGCGTCATCAGACTCCGATTCAGAAGATTCCAATCAATGGGAGTGGGGCTCTGAAGGAGGCAGAGGAGGGAAAGAGCCCGACGAAGGAGTGCTGGAGTTGGACGGGTGTTCGGAGGATGGAGCCAGTTTGATGGCAGGACTTTTTCATTGGCAAATGGAGGACTATGAGGTCTTCCACCCAGAATGTCACATGCTACAAATATGTGAGTTAGGAGAATCAAGCGGGGGGACGGAGGAACAATCCTTTCCCCCAGAGTTTGATAGATATCAAGAAGGAATGGCAAGAGTGGATGACACGCCAGCACACCAGTTTGAAAGGGATAAACCCATCAAGTACGAGGAACGAGATGTGGAGAAGATTAATCTAGGCAACAAAGCAGCACCTCAGATGATACTAGTAGGAGATGACTGGAACCCGATACTGAAGGCGGCAGCCTTCAAGATATTTTTGGAATATAAAGATGTGTTCGCCTGGACCTACAAAGACTTGAAGGGAGTACCGCCAGAGCTGTGCATACATCGCATAACCCTCGTACCAGGAGCCCAACCGGTACGAAGGAGGCCGTATAGGATGAACAAAAACTACGCAGCCAGAGTCAATGAGGAGATCAACAAAATGCTAGAAGCAGGGATTATATTCAAAGTGGAGACAAGTGACTGGGTCTCCCCAATAGTCATCTCCCTTAAAAAAGAAGCTAATCAAATAAGGATATGTGTGGACTTCAGGTACCTAAATGCAGTAACCATAAAGGATCCATTTCCGATCCCATTCACTGACAGTATCCTGGAAGAAGTCGCTGGGCACGAGATGTACACATTCCTGGATGGATTCTCCGGGTACAACTAGATAAGTATCGCGGAAGAAGATAAGCTAAAGACCATATTTGTGGTGGAGGAAGGCATGTATGCCTATAACGGCATGCCCTTCGGGCTATGCAACGCGCTCGCGACCTTCCAGCGAATAATTCTGCACATTTTTGACAAGATGTCAGTAGGAAATTTCAGAGCATTCTTGGACGACTGGTCGATTTTTAGCGATCAGGACACCCATTTGAAGGCTTTGGGAGAGTGCATGGAAAGATGTCGGAAGGCTAGGCTAGCCCTGAACCCAAAGAAGTGCAGATTTATGGTACCACAAGGGAAACTCCTGGGCCACATCGTCTGTAAGGAAGGATTGAAGATAGACCCAGACAAGATAGGAGTAATTGTCAACATGGAAAGTCCAACGAACGTAACAGGGGTGAAATCATTCCTCGGCCACGTAGGCTACTACCGGAGGTTCATCAAGGGCTTTGCGCAAGTGTCGTGGCCATTAGATAAGTTGACAAGGAAGGGAGAGCCGTTTGTATGGGGTATGGAGCAAGAAGTCTTCACGGAATTAAAAGACCGACTAGTGAGTGCACCGATATTGGTATACCCAGACTGGAACAAAGAGTTTCACGTGCACGTGGATGCCTCCAACTTTGCAATTGGTGCTACCCTCGCCCAGGTGGGGGCACAAGGACTAGACCATTCCGTCTTCTTCGCAAGTCGACTCTTGTCAAAAGCAGAAAGAAACTATAGCACAATGGAATGAGAGGTACTAGGGATGGTGTATGCAGTCCAGAAGTTCCGACACTACTTGTTGGCCACGCCGTTCACATTTTATGTGGACCACCAGGCACTAATGTACCTAGTGAATAAACCAATCATCCAAGGGAGGGTAAGTCGATGGCTACTGCTTTTACAAGAATTCACCTTCACCATTGTCGTATGGCCAGGGAAGTCCCATGTTATAGCAGATCAGCTATCAAGGATCAGTTTAGGAGAACCGGTCGAGGGAGTAAATGAAGACTTTCCAGATGCACACTTGTTCCAAATTGCAATACTGCCAACCTGGTATGAAAAGATAGGCCAGTACCTATCTACTTCCACATTTCCAAGCGAGATGCCTCCAGGGAAACGAAGGAAATTGGCACTAAAGAGCAAAACCTTCCAACTAATTAATGGACTTCTATACAAGATGGGTCCCGACCAAATCTTGAGGAGGTGTGTCATGGAGGAGGAAGTTCGCAGTGTACTAAAGGAGGCACACGACGGATTGGCAGGTGGACATATGGGACCAGATGCAACCGCCAGGAAAGTGCTGCTGGCAGGGCTATGGTGGCCAACTCTACACACGGACGCCTGAGAGTGGGTGATCGGATGCGACACCTGTCAACGAGTAGGAAAACCTTTCAAGAGGGATTTCATGCCTCTCTTCCCCTCGCAGCCGCAAGAGCTATTCGAACGATGGGGCTTGGACTTTGTGGGACCTCAGAAACCAAGTAGCCTTCACCGGTGCAAGTACATTGTGGTTGCCACAGAATACCTCACTAAGTGGGGAGAAGCTAGGGCCTTGCCCGATAACACAGCTTTGAGTACGACACAGTTCTTGTACGAACAAATTGTCACTAGGTATGGGATACCACTTCGAATCACTAGTGACAGAGGAGTGCACCTCGTCAATCAGGTAATCCGTACCATGACCGTGGAATTTAAAATATTCCATAACCTATCCAGCCCATACTATCCCCATGCTAATGGACAAGCAGAGGCAACCAACAAAGTGTTGGTATCAATAATCTACAAGTCATGTGGGGTAGAACAGGAGGACTGGGAGGAAAGACTACCAGCCGTGCTATGGGCCTACTGTACAACATACAAAGTCACTACCGGGCATACACCGTTTCAGCTCATGTATGGGCAGGAGGCAGTGGTACCAGCTGAGTACACCGTGCCAAGCCTTCGGGTGGCGGTAGAAAATCGATTAGGGGACACCAAAAGCATGAATGCAAGGCTTGATGGGTTGGTAAAGCTGGATGAACGGAGACTGAGGTGGCACAACGGGCGACTGAGGTGGCACAACGTCGGCGAAAGCATTGGCACGACCAGCATCTGCGGAAGGCCAACTTCCGACCGGGACAGTTAGTTTTGAAGTATAACGGTTGGAACGAACTTCGACCAGGGAAGTTCAAGGTCCATTGTCTTGGGCCCTATAAAATCAAAGAGGTTGGCAGGAACGGATCAGTGAAACTTGCGACTCTGGATAACACTCTGATCAGGGACCTGTTGACGTGTATTTTGTACACAATCATACACAGAATAAAATACCCAAAGGCATCTTATCCTCTCTTGAATAAAGTCGCTAACTGCTGAAGATTTCGCAAGAAGGATCAGTTAGGATGACTCCAATGTTCTTTTTAGTAGGGTCTCTACGTGTGGATAAGCACCAGTGGTCGTTGTGATTGCTGTGTCATCAAGGGGCCTTACGTTGCCGAAGATTTTGCTAAACTAAACAAGCTTTTTCGAAAAATAACAAAAGGATAGGGTTGGCAAGAGGTCTAATCTAGTCTAACCCTAAGAATGACTTGATGTGGACTAGACTTGGTGAGATTCAACCAACTTCAATATTGCCATAAATTAACAACTCAATTGAAATTGATGCGATCTTCTAAGGTAACAAATGATTTTTCAATACATCAAAGATCAAGAACACTACCACGAAGGTACATATCCAAGACACAACAATGATTGAAGGTTTGAGTGATTCCAATATCTCCAGTCGACCACGCAAGGCGTTCCTACAATCAGCAAGAAGCTAGTGGTTTGGAAAGCGAATCCTACCAAAGATCAAGTCCAACACTTTGTCCTTCGAATTAACACACTACTTTGATTGAGAGTGATTCAAGAAAAATGTACAACCATGAAGATAACCAAGAGAATTGCAACAAAACACCATAACTTCAATATTTTATTGATCTCAAAGCCATCATGTACAACAATTGTTTGAATTCCTTTCTCCAAGCTCAATCTTGCTACAAAAGTAAATTGCTTCTAAACTCTAATCTCTCTAATACATCAAGAATTTCTAACTCTCTCTAATTTCTAATGATAAAATGAAATGAAATGAGGGTATAAATAGCATCCTCAATTACAATGAACGGTCCAAATCAAAAAGCAGATCAACGGTCAAGATCATGACACCTAAACCCTAATTAGGGTTTGTTACAAATAGCCTCCTTTTTACTGAACAATATTAAATGCATAGCCAAATATTAAATTTGGCACAAAAACCTAGGAGACATAGACCAATGACAATTAAGATGCCATGTCATCTATAACAACCTTTCATCTAGAATCTTATTCCCTTTCCAATGCTCCTTTTTAGCATATGCAATGAATCTTGATACGATTCCTTCGATCTCAGCAATTGGGATCTCGGGAAGATTCTTCATTCTTTCTTCCAAGTGGATGACCTGATCAAATGCCTCGAGAAGAGCAGCGTCCCATCCAGGTTCAAGTTCCTTAGTCTTTTCAATCAAGAGCATGGTAGCAAACATCTGGTCCTATTGCTCATCTGTGATATTAGCGTCCTTGCAAAAGATGACCTTGATTCTATTTTCTAATTCTTGCAAATCCACATCTGTCTCAACTTCGATCCTCCTGTCAAGAATAGTACGCAGTACCTCAAATACTTTGTCCTGGATTGGGTTGATCACCTCCTCAACATGGCTACATCTAGTACTGATGTCCTCGAAGAGAACTTCCTTCATCTGGAGTAAGGTTGACCACTGAAGTAAACTGTGAGGTCCTCCATCCATGATCTTTTCCTGCGCTAAGACCTTCCTTGATGTTTGTCTGATTACTCGCAAGACAGGGATGATAACATCTTTGGTATGAGCAAAAGCGGCCACTGTTATCATCAATTTGTGGATGATCTCAAGAACCTGAATAGCTCGGTGAATGGTCTGCATCATCCTTGTTGCAAATTCCATGGCGACTGTATGAGATTTATCCATCCAAGTACTCATACGCTGGACCATACTCCTGAATCTCTCTGCCTCACCAATTGATTGAAGGGGAAGTGCCTGTATGGGTGATCTTGCTGGATCCTGATGTCCTAAAGGCTGATTGAGATGACTGAAATATGTTCTCCATGCACCAACTTCTCTCTCAAGCTTTCTATTTTTCTCCATTTCTTCCCTAAGCTTATCTTTCAACGCCTCAAACGAATCGGTGGCATCATCTAGTGTCTGCTCGGCTGTGGATGGACCTAGCTCAAATGTCTCTATATCATATTCCTCTGCTAGGATCTCACCTTCGTACTTGTCCACGGCCGGTGTAGCTATCTGTAATTTTCTGGATCCAGTCTCATCTCTAATCATCTTGGACATCTTGGTAGCCTTCCTCTTCTCTGTCACTTCCTGGGAATGTCCAACAAGGCTCTCTAAATCAATCACATTGTCTTCGTCCTCGATCACAATCACCTTCGTTAATCTTTCCTTCAACCAATCCGGGATGGCCGATCTGGTCTCTTTAACCTGTATCTCCTTATGCAACGCTTCTTCTTCTCTAGGAGGAGATGTTACCTCGTCATTGTTCTTGTCTTCATGTAACTCATAATCTTGGAGAGATCCACCTGGTGACCCTTGAGATGCCTGTCCTTCTTTATCATTCTGTACCATTGACTCCATAGACTCTTCTATTTCAAGTGTCCTATTCTCTTGTCGAGAAGATGTGCCGGATGAGCGATCTCGGTTGGCCCCTTGTTTCTTCTTGGAAGACTCTTTCTTCTCAGGTCTCTCTTTTCTCTTTGAGCCTCTTGGAGGGGGATTGCCCTCACTTACACTTCGAAGGTTGCCTTCACCTGTATTTCTGGGATTAGGATTACCTTCGCTTACACTAGCTCCACCTTCGGCTGGTTTCTCTTCCAAAGTGAAAGTCATAGCTATGCCTTGCTCTCTCAACTTCTGATGCTGCACATCAACCCATCTGTGAGTACAAGACAAGACTGGAGACATCAAAGCATCAAGATCCACAACCTCGGGCTCATTCCAATCTAACCTTACTGATTTGCTTTCTCGATCATAGGATGACTGGAGATGTCTGCCACTGTCCTGAGCTTGGTCGGCCACTCTGTAAATCTTGCATTTCTTGATGAAATCCAAAGGCAATCTAGAATGCATCTTTCTTTTCACTTCAAGATAGTCTAAGAGATTCATCATAAAATCTTCTATTTGAAACTCATGCTTAAACTTCCTACCGACTGTCTCCTCTATATATCCATGTGGATCAAAGCTTTCTCTCAAGGCAAAGAATGAAAAAGAATACAAAGCTAACTCCCTCTCTGCGTCATCCATGGCTAAAGCATTAGGACATACCTCAACTGAATTGCCCAATATGATAGGTACCGGAACTCCATTCCCATGCCTGTGTCTGAACGCCTTCGCATAAGCTGCCAACTGTCTTGTTACCTCAAGTAACACTATTCTGTCTGTCGGATATCTCGGCAACATGTATGGAGGTGAAGGACATCCATGAACTCTGATATAAGTAAACTTCGGAAATTGGATAAACCAAGCACCGTACCTCTTTACTAGTTCCTGTGCATCTTGAGATAATCTGTTGTGAATCCCGCCTTGCAACATCCTCGTAATGTTCATTGTGAAGGTATCATTAACTAACTTGTAGTTGCTTCCTGGCGGATGATGCAAGTGAACATAGGAATCACAAACTCTGACCTCGCCGGGTCCTCTTCCAATCACTCCTCTGTGAGGTAGTCCTGCGTCCTCGAAGCTCCTGATCAAGGCATAGATGACGTATGAACTCATGTGGAAGGACTTGGTAGCCTTGAGTCTCCTCAACTGTACGTCCAAGCAATGGCTAATCATTCTAGCACAATGTATTGTTCCTTTTCCCTGAACTATCACCTGGATAAAGTAGAACATCCACTTCTCAAAGTAGAAGGCTTGAGGTGCTCCTGTGACTCGGTTGAGCATTGTAATCAAATCTCTATACTCCTCCTGGAAATCAATCCTATGCGGTGTGTTCGGTATCTTGCTCAGGCGAGGACGACTCTTGAGTAACCAGCTCTTGTTAATGATGCTTAAGCAAGCATTTGGATCATCTTCGTACATGGACCTGGCTCCTTCTATGCTCTTGTAGACCATATCCCTGTGCTCTGGAAGATGGAAAGCCTCACTTATAGCTTCCTCTGAAAGATACGCCAAAGTGTTTCCTTCCTTGGACACAATCGTTTTGGATTGAGGATCATAATGACGAGCACACTCGATCATCAACTCATGGCACTGTACTGCTGGAGGGAAGCCGGCTGCCTTGATGACACCACTCTCGATTATCCTCCTCGCGACAGGTGATGGCTTGCCAATGTAAGGGACCTCTCGAAACTTCTTCGTACTGAAGTTGCCCAAGTTGGTATCTCCAATGTTGCTCCACTTAGATACGATCTTGGTCTCCACTTCTTCGGTCTTTTGATCTTCCTTCATGAGAGCTGGACGACTGGTGGATACTCCCGCCTTCGGGGTCGCCATACCTACACAACATTTCATAATAAGAACTAGATTTTGCAATGTATAACATAGATTAGATCAAAGATTAATTTTAGGAAACTTCATGATAAGTCCTTGAGTTATCATTTCCTAAATGACGATTGAGCTACTGAGATTCAAAATCTCAAAATTCAAAATTTCAAGCTATGACGATCAAAAATTTAAAACAAAACAAGACTTTGCCATACCTCACTTGAGAGCTAACTCTAAAATGCAAAATAAAGAGAATCGCCAAGGCAAAAATCAATGTTTGAAGCTTTTCCACGTGATTCCTCTTCAAATGAACGTCCACTTAGCACTTCGCCACCTTTGGAGTCTTTGAAGTAGTCCTTGACAAGTTCGCTTAACTCAAACTCGCACCACCTCCTTTGCTAAATTCGCACCTTGCTTGGAATGGAAATTCGCTCCACTTTGAACACAATTCGCACCTCTCCAAATCGCATGTGAAGGATGTTTGAATAATGATTTGAAAACGAAATAAACACCTCCCTTTATAGGCGCTTACCCTTACAACTACCTCAAGGCCGACTTGGTAAAAACAAAGATAATTAAAAGCAATTTTAATAAAAACCAATGGCCGACTTTTGTAAATATTTAAATCCAAGCGCTCCAATTTGATTTTTTATTTAAAATAATAATTAATTCATTTAATGCCTTTGCAACTAATTAATTCGATTTTTAAAGGCAAAAAATAATTAATTAAATGTCCATGCGCAATTTTTTAAATGCTATTTAATTGAATTTTTTAAATTTATCGATTTTAGCATTCAATAAAATTCAAAAAATGTGTTTTAGCGCCGAAACTGGAAAGGTGGAAAGATACAAACCATATCGCTCTGGTCCCTGAGAGAGGGACAGGAGCGAACTTGCATTTTAGCTTGGATTCTTGCCTTCGACGTTTAAAATCACCATCTCCACGTTGAAACTGGCATTTTTGCTAGGAAACTTCGAGTTTGATCAACTTGATTTTGTGGATGAGTGCCTCTTGAGGTTGATATCGCCCTGGTCCCTAGGTGAGGGACAAGAGCGAACTTTGTGTTTTCTCCTTGATCTTTGCTTCTTCAATCACCAATCTTCATCGTGTGGCAAGCAATGACGTTATCCCTTCACTCCACGCTTGCTTTTCTTGGCTTTTACAAGGCGTATTTGATGTTTGAATGGTTTTCGCCCTGGTCCCTTGGTGAGGGACAGGAGCACACCTTGTGCTCTAGCTCAAATTTGCTATCTTTCAACCTTGGCTTCTCGTTCATCACCTTCCAAATGACGTCCTTGATCTTGCGCACCCTTGATTTGTCATGATTTTGAAGGAAAATGAGTGTTTTAATGAAAATCGCCCTGGTCCTTGCCTGAAGGACAGGAGCGAACTTAGCCTTTTGGTTCAACTTGATCACCTTTTAACGTTTAACTTCCTCGTATATCATCTTCTCAAGACACCTTAGACTTTGTGCAACCTTGTACGTCCTTCACTTAGCGTGATTTTTGAAGGTTTTGGCTAATGTAATGAATATCGCCCTAGTCCCTGACTGAGGGACAGGAGCGATTCTTGGTGTCTTGAGCTCATCCTTGTTCTTGTCAACCTGCAATCGCCTTCACCATGTAGAATGAGGTCTTTTGATCCTTATTAAACTCTTGAAATGTGATCAACATTCAAAATTTAAGCCTCCATGGAGATTTCGCTCTGGTCCCTGACTGAGGGATAGGAACGAATTTGGGCATTTGGTGCAAATCGTTCATCATATTAACTTGTAATTGTCTTCAAAGTGCAAAACGATGTTCTTTACTCCCTTTCAAACATTTAAAATGTGAATGGCAACTTAAATTTGGCCTCATTTGAACATTTCGCTCTGGTCCCTGACTGAGGGACAGGAGCGAACTTAAGCATATAGTGCAATTCCTTCATCTTTGGCGGTCCTTGCAACTTCGTTCTTCGTCGATACACCTCAAAATGTCCTTGCCAGCTTGTATCCTGACGTAGAGTGGTTTAAACTTGGAAGGAAGGCAAGATAAATACCATTTCGCCCTGGTCCCTGGCTGAGGGATAGGAGCGAATTTGATGTTCTAGGCTCCATCACACTTTGCTAACTTCCAAAATTATCTTCAATGGACTCGATGTGGACCCTTTCACCTATTCTTGGCATGAAATTCGTTCTAACTTGGTGAAAAATTGACCTAAGGCAAAAATCGCTCTGGTCCCTGACTGAGGGACAGGAGCGCCTAGGCCAATATAGAGTTCATCAGGCGTCTTGCAATCTTCAATTTGTCTTCAATAAGTTCGTTACACCTTCTTTGTTTGCCTCAAACTCAAAACTTACTTGATCTTTGCCCGAATTTTGCCCTATGAGGAATTTCGCTCTGGTCCCTGGGAGAGGGACGAGAGCTATCACTGAATTTCGCCCTGGTCCCTGACTGAGGGACAGGAGCGAATTAGCTTCAAAGTCATGTTTTCCTCATGTTTGCGCTTCCAAATTATATTCAACTGATGAAACATATCTCCTTTGATCTTCTCAAATCGTCAAATTGTTCAAATCCTGCAAGGACAAGGCAATGTTTGATTTTGAGCTCCGGTCCTCCACTGAGGGACAGGAGCGATTTTTGCTCCTGGCACATTTCCATGCCTGTGAAATTCTTCAAATTATATTCAACGGAAAGAACATGCCTCCCTTTATCACTTCCAATTCGAAATTCATCTGGATCCTACAGAGATAGTAAGATTTTGAAAAACAAGCTCCGGTCCTTCACTGAGGGACAGGAGCGATTTTGCTCCTACAGGCCAAAATATCAAGATTTTGGGAGTTTAATCACTTCACAAGGCAAAAACAAGTCATTTCCAATGCCCGGGATCAATTATCAAAATTTTCAAAATTTGGTCAAAATTACTCAATCGGACAAAAAATCAAAATCTCATCATTCACACTTAGACAAATTTGGACTCTGCATTCAAAATTCCAATTGAAACTAGACCAACTTACTCAGCCTCTGGCGAATTTACTTTATTCAAAATTGCATTCCACGAGAGGAAGCTCAAAGCTCAAAATTGGACTGGACTCTGGCCTGAAAACACAGTAACAGAAACCCTAAGGTTTGACCCTAGTCCAGACAACTGGTATACTAAACCCAAATCCTAAAAAGCAGAGAGAAAGGCGAGCAAAAACGAGCAAAAAACAGAGGGGGTCCCCATTTAAATGGGGCGATGTGTGAAATGGTCACAACAGGACCCCATGAACGGTTCCAAGTTGAAAATCTACAAGGAAAGGAATAAACTTGTGATTGGAATCAACATGCTAGGATATGCCACGAGAGGACATTGGACCATTGGTCGAAACAAGGAGATCAAGGAAGACCTGGTAGTACAAGGGGAACCCTACCGGAGGGATGACGACCGGGCAAAGCCCTTATCGGCCATGGAAGAGCGACTTGTACCAAAAAGGGTGGAAGGTGTAGCAGTTCATAGGACTCACAAACATCTCACGAATGCGTACGTCGGAGACCCAGTAGTGTGGGTACGGGTGTCAGGATATTGGAAAAAACGGGCCCCATACGAAGGAGCTCGGGAGGGGTACGTCGCATATGACATTGACGAAGAAGCAGAAGCTCGGAGGAAGACTGAGAACCCCCTTAAAGAGGTAGAGCCGAGGGACCTAGAGGAAGAACTCAACCTGGAAGAATATGGGGCAACCCCAGGACCATGTTTAAAAATGGTACTGAAGACAAAGGATCTATTTGTCATCGCATCAGGAGCAGGCGAGGTGGAAGCCGGACCTAACTCATTATATCGGGTGATTCCCAACCCGGCTGGACCACCGGAAATCGACGGAGAAAGAGTAAAATGGTACCACCAATATGGGGACCGGTACATTGACGATCGCTACAAGGGTGTGGGACCCGTACCACTGGTGGAAAAACTATGGGACCTGGAATACGTAGGGACCTGCTGCACACAAGAATGCTACAGAAGACTACCACATGTGTGTACTTGGTTGCATGACTCGGAAATAAAAATAAGGACGCCCAACAATACACCAGGAGTGAAGAGGAGGAACAATGAGGAGGGAGACTCTAAACGGGAGCTAAACAAGAAATGGAAAGAGGATAAGGCGAGGAACGTCGAATCAAGGAAGGGAGGGAGGAAAGAGCAAAGTAATAGGCCAACAAGATGGAAACAAAGGAGACAGGGAAACTCTACGACTGAAAGGTACCTGGGCAAATTAAAGGCGAGGAAGCTAATATTGAAGAAGCCTTGCTAGATGAAAGAAGCAAGATGACTGGAAAAACAAGGGGCTTGGAAGGGTGAGGAGGAGAGGTACTGGAAAAAAGCAAGTAAGTTCGAGTCCCAATCAGCAGGTAGGAACAAATTAAAAAACCAGGCAAGTAGAAGCAAAAATAATAGAGAAAAAGTAAGACTGCTGAAGAAACAATTATTTTATATTAAATTGATAAGGCATTTTTACCTAACCCTAATTCTGGCAAGGAGAAAAGCTTATAAAAACCCCCATGAAGCTTCATTAGACACAACTCAGGAAGATGAACCTCACAACCAGACAAGGCTGGGCGTACGAAAGGAAGTAGTGCACCGTACGGATCAGTGGCATGCTGCAAGGACAGAGAAAACAGTACGGAGCACATGTACGGACGCACCAGAGGAAACAATTCCGTATAGTGTACAGAGTGAACGATCAGGCAGGCAAGAAAATCTGAGGACTATACTGTATGGCGTACGGGTTGCAGAAGGTTGTCAGAGTCCATCGTACAACGCAGAGGTCATACCGTACAGCATAAGGGTTGCAGAAGGTTGCTAGAGTCTATCGTACAATGCAGAGGTCATACCATACGGAGTACGGATTCAGGGCAGGAGAGACTGGAGCCACTGTACGGTGTATGGGGTACAAAATACAGGAAAGGAAAGCCTTAGGCTACCGTACGTGTACGGTATACAAAACTCATCGGAAAGAGAGCAAGTGTACGACATACAGGCTCCGTACGGTGTACGACACATAGTGACTGGAATCGCAACACGTGGAAGAGCAAGTCATTCGCCGTACGAGTACGGCTTAGGAGAAACAGGGGGTTGTCAACTTATAGTACCGTACGGCGTATGGACCTACCATACGACCATAACCCTCAAGGGTATACCCCCACCGTACGGTGTACGACCCACTTCCGCCAGTATGTGTAGAGCAGAGATATCTGTACGGCAACCGACATCAACAATTGCCATTGCGAGACAAACAGAGACAACCGTACGGCCAATAGTATCAGCCACAGAGGCATCCGTACGGCAACCAACATCAGCATTCGCCAGACAGTCAGGGACATCCGTACGGCCAAGAGCATCCGTATGGCCACATCAAGTGGAGAAAGAGGCCCAACAGATGTACATAATAACCCTGGAAAAAAAGAGCAGGAAGCAGACGGAGTTGGCCACAGTAGAGAAGAGCTTGAGGAAGGAAATGGAAATGAAGATGACTACATGTGAAGCCCGTTGTAGTATGTGGGAGAGGGAGGCACAGGCATTGGCAGCCCAGGTGGCGGCACTCACTTCACAGTTGGAGCAAAAAGATAAAAAGCTAATGGAAGTGGCTCACATGGTAAAGAAAGCGCGGGAACGACAGTTAATGGCAGAAAAGAACCTGAAAATTCAGGCCGGACAGCAACCTCCTCCTACTGCCACTACAGGGACGCCTCCTCCCTCTTCACGGTCTTAGCTATGTTTTTCATTTTAGTTTCTCTTGTCTGAGTCGTCTAGAAGACGACTACGTTTTTGGGGGGGCTAATGTTAGGGGTAAAAACATATGTTAGTATGAATAATAATTATAAGTGTGTTATGTGTGTTTTGCTGTTGCCGAGAGGTTCCCGTCGGGTAGTTGGGAGTTGGTGATGGTTGGCAACTTGGCCAACCGTCGGGTCTATATATTGTTTGATTGGAACCTCGGCAGGGGATCATGTATGGACAATGGGAGACATTGGAATAAAGATATAACTTTCTGGTCTAATTATTATCATCTGTCATTTATATTATGAGATACACTTGTTCTGTTCTATGAATGCTTGGTACATGCAGGAACCACTGTGTTATTGATTATTCACCACTACACCTTTAGGACTAAACAAACAAATCACGTACATGAGGGTCAAATATGAAGCTGTATGCACTCCTCACCATGTACACTATTGAAAACTCCTCTGCGAATCCTATCTGAAACCCCGATACACTGCTAGGATCCCAAACACTACAATCAATGCTCACCCCAAGACTGGGGTTGTAAGAGGGATCAACATCTATCTCAAAGAGTGGGTTATCGCAGGATCAAGCAGCGTCTATCCCAAACAAGGGATTGTTCACAAACTGAACAATACCTCTATGCTGATCCAAATCATACCATTCTGAATCCCTAGAGTCATGAGAAAATGAGAACCCCTCCTGAATGATCTCATGCTCTCCTCGCTACAGAGAGAGATAGAATGCAAGCTCCCATCTGCAATTCCCCTCAACACATAAGTCCTGTTATTCGTTTCAAACTTCATTTCCAATTTTGGTACGTTGAGGGTAAATATTCCAATGTCTTGGAGTCATTTCATGCCCAAGACTACATCCATTGCACCCATGTTGACCACATAAAAATTAACTTGTAACTCATAATCATTTAGCCGTAAGGTGAGATTACTTATCCATTTGGTGCACATGAGGGTATATCCATCCGCAACTCTGACTCGAAATCCATTGAAATCCTCTATCTGTAATCTGCATTTGGCCACAAATCCTTCATCAATAAAATTACGCATTGCTCCAGTGTCAAGCAAAGTAATGCAACACTGCCCACTAAATGATCCTCTAAATCAGAAGGTAACCTCATCTTGCACATCTGCGAATAATGCCATAGGAGATAAGTTCCCATCAGGCTCTAACTCTGTTGTAGTTTTTCCACCCTAATCATCCCCTATTGCAGCCTATTGATCTGAGTTTTCAATGTTTGAATCCTCATAATATGCCCACATTACGTAGTTTGCCTTGCCCTTAGGCCTCAAAGGGCAGTCATGATCTCTGCTGTAAGGCTCCTTGCACCAAAAGCATAGTTTCTTCTTTCTTAGCTCTTATCGTGTCTCCTCATCTACTATGGTCACTGGTTTTTTTTTTCTTATCAACAAATGGTTGAGGACTCTCATTGCTGGTGGAAGGAATATCTTTATGTGAGCTCTTGCTTTTTGGGTCTGCCAGTTCCATGCTTCTAGCCTTCCTCATGGCTTCCTGCAGTGATGGAGGGTCAAAAGATTTAACCCAACCTCTCAAAGGTTCCAAGAGACCCTCAATGAATAATACAATCAATCTCTGCTCAGAGATATTAGTGACCATGACAGAGAAACGCTAAAACTTTCCAATATAGTTCTCTAAACTCTCAACCTGCTTAAGTTGAGCAAGCTCCTTGAAATATGATTACGGATCCTTCCTATCAAAACGTTCAACCAACCGATCAGCAAACTCCTGATATGAAGTGATAAGATTATGCTGCAGGGTGATCATTCCATTATGCCACCAATCATTCGCTACTCCATCAAGATGCAATGTGGGAAATTTGATTGCATCTCCTTCTGTCATAGGCTGCAAATGGAAATAGGTGTCCAATTTATGTATCCAAGATCGAGTTGTGACCTTCCCACTTCCATCGAACAATGGTAGAGTCAACTTTCTAGTGGCATATTCCAAATCCCTATTTTGATTTCTAGGCCTTCTGTCTTGCCTAACTCTAGCAGCCTCTCTCTTTTGCCTAATATATTGATCAAAGTTCATATGTTCTCTGACATCAGGTGGTAGCAAACTCCACTCATCATGCACCGTCATAGCATTATCTATGAACTCAACCTCCCCATCTCCTCTTCCATCTTCTTCTTCTAGTTCATCTCTCAAGAAGGTGGGTCTTGTAGGCTGATCAACGGTGCAGGTAGCTGCTCGATATACTCTGGGAGTCCCAATTGCACTCCTATTATCTTCAGGTTCCTGATTCTGCCTTCTCCTGTTATTTGTCTGTTCCAAGTTCTGTCTTTGAGAATTAGCCAGCTATTGAATGGCTGTTGTAAGTTGTTTAAGTGTATCTGCTATACGCTGTTGTCCATCCTGTAACCCCCTCATGGTTTCCCTCACTTCTGCAGCCACATCACATGGTGGACTATTGTCTCTTCGGTCCCCCATAGTGTCCTATAGATTATCAAAATTTTGTTCCCTGTTCAACAATGCCCTTCTGTGTATAATATCTGTAAGGACCAATTTCCAATGGCTGCATATGAAATCTTTAACCCTCCAGGATGGCAGGATCAAAGCTCTGATACCACTGTAGGAACTCTTGCAGGTTTTGACTTAAATTTCCAGCTTTAGACACTTAGGAATTTTGTCAAACAATTCTTGTGCAACCTCTATGTATGCTGATCTGAGTTTTCAGTCCGATTTGTTTGCTTAAATGGGCATGGAATATGATTTGAATGCTTGCAACTAACACTTCAATGTCTAAGCAAAGAACAGGAGGCAATTGCAACTTCTCTCGGTCATTTCAAATGCATATATCAGAAATTTTACATGTAAATGTGCACCTACAGCCAATTGTCATTTCCACAAATACTTGGCATGCAACTAACAAATTAACTTATAACTGTAAATGCACTATGTATTCCTTCGATTATTCAATTGTTGTTCATAATACACCATACCCGGACAAATTGGATTGCTTGGCAATGAAAACCCTTGTCTTTTAGCTGCTGCTGAAGGTGTACGGCTGCCTTGGAAGATGTGCCAGCAATCAGATTGAAGTCTATGTACCCTCTGGTTGCTGCGTATTGTCTTCCTGCACCCCTACGACCCCTCTCTAATTTTCTTAGAATTTATTGACAGCTGCAAGCATGAAATCGTACTTCTTGAAATGGTACGGCTACAGCTGGAAAAGTACGACTGTTTGGGATTGATGCCACAGTGGCAAATCTCTTCACAAATTCAGTCTCTCAGATTTGCAGATGTAGATTCAATGATTAGCACAAAAACATTGAATTTCTTCACCAATTCGCTCAATGAAAACTTCTGAGTGAAGCTCTGCCTATAGGTTGCAATTTTGTAGATATTTCACTACTTCAGAGCAGCAACGCATTGAAGATTTGTACATTCTCCAATGGTCTGGAAGTCTGAAACCCTAGGTTTCTTCCTCTTCCAAAGAAATCAACAATTTTACAGCATAATAATCATAATAGCTTCAATTCACTCATTTAATATAAAAAGTGCTCCAAGTCATTTAATATTTGTCTTGATAATTGAGCCTCATTAAATAATTTAAAACTGCCCCATCTCATGATGTCACGACCTCACTTAAGTTAAAATATAAAATTATATTATAACTTAATAATATAAGCTCAAAACCATTAATGTTTATTTAAACTAAATAAACATTAATATCTCCATTATTACTCAACATTTTTGAGCGTCATCTGAACTGGGAGCTGACATGATGAAACTGCATACGACCATACCCCTTTACTAAAAATAGCAGGGGTCCATCTCTAACATCTCTGACTTACTATAAATAGTAAGTAATGCATACAAAGTCCAAATGAAGCCAAACGAAAGACAAACCTACAAAAATCTGACCACTGGAGAAGCTGCATCCCTCAAAGGAGCCTCTATCGAACCTTATTAGCCTACGAGGGTCAGTAATAGGCTAATCCCACTGAATATTTGATGTGAACAGGAAGGGGACATCACAGACAAGGCTGAGTGAAGAAACTTGAATACTTTCTCTTATAAATTCAAGTCCAAGCCATAACTAACTAGCAATAGGCTTAGATGCATTTTTTTACTACCACCAATTAGGCGAAATTTATCCAACTTTTGTAGTGGAAATGACAGACTCCTTGCTTTTCTAAATAATGCAAGTAAAAATGGAAATCACAATACTGAAGAGAACTAAGAAGCTTTTTCCCAACATGTTACAAATATGTACCCATCAATGTAGTTACTTACATTAATTTAAATTTATTTTGCAAAATGTTGATGTAATGTCCCCTTCTCATACCTAGTCAGTTGTGGTGACTGTTAGACAAATTTATTTTGCAAAATGTTGATGCAATGTCCCCTTCTCATACCTAGTCAGTTGTGGTGACTATTAGCCTATCCCTAGGTTCTTTTAGACTAATTGGTGGTGGTTAGGGGGTGTTAATGCATGGTAGCTTATGCAAGATAAGATCTTCCTAACCTTCCTTGTTCTGTTATTTATCTACATGCTTCATGTCTGATTTATATTGCATATGATTATCGGATTGTACAAACATTGCTTATCATTATGCTATCGGGCTAACAACCCGATAGCATATTAATGTCAATTGTTAATTGGCATTAATATGCTATCGGGGTATTAACCCGATAGCATATTAAATGCTATAAGTTATCGGATTAAATTCGCCGATACATACTTGCTATCGGGTGCATAAACATTGGCACCGATTCACATCTGTTATCGGGCTTAATTATATCGGGCATATTTGTTATCGGGTTTAATGAATACACCGCTTCATTTGGCATTAACATTGGTTAACAAATGCACCGGTTGGATTATATACATCGTGCACTTTGAATCATCGGTGTTTATATGAACTGATTCATTATATTGATCAGTCATTATATTATGATATTACAATATGCTATCGGGGGTTTTTGAACCGATAATCAGCATTGTGTTAATGGTATAGTTGTAAAGGCACCGATCAATGGGTGCATTGATCGGTCATGCCTAAAAGGCATGACCGGTCAATACACCAATTGACCGGTTGCCTAAATGATATATATGCCAATTGAATTCATTTGGAGAAGACATAGAAAATATTAAATGATCTCTCTCCTTCAGACCTGCAGATAAAAATCAGAATTATTAGACATTGACATAATTCCTCATATCCATATATAGCATTCATAGTTCATAACTTGTTCTTTAATTGAAATTGAAATAACTTTACATGGTATCAGAGCCAAGGTAATCGAACCTAAGGCTATTCAATTTTGATAAAATTCAAGGACTAAGTTACAAACTACATCACATTTCCATAATGACCAACGCTATCAGATTCGAAGATAGACTCGGAGGTAGCGAAGATTTTTCAGCTTGGAAGTTTAGAATCAAAACGATTTTAAGAGAAAACAAAGTTGATTCATATGTCCAAACTGAAAGTACACAACCAGAAGATGAAACCGAGAAATCCACATGGATCGAGGGAAATGATAAGGCTATTAAAATAATAGTGGATGGGGTAAGAAATAATATAATGCCCATCATTAGAAAGCAGGAGACGGCTTATAAAATGTTCAAGGCACTTGAAAGGACATTTGAGATATCAAATGCAAGTCGTACTCTGGCATTAAAACGAGAGATCAACCATATCAGTATGAACAAAGGGGAGACAATTAACTCCTACTTCATGAGGATATCAAGCCTAAGAGATGACGTAGCTTCCCTTGGATACAACATCCAAAGCAAAGAGTTAACACTCATTGCTCTAGATGGATTGCCTAGTGGATGGAACACATTCGTCCAAGGCATCAGTGCTAGGTCCAAATATCCTAAGTTTGAAAGACTAAGAGATGACTGTCTACAAGAAGAATCTAGATTGAACAAGGTAGGAATAAAACAAAAGAATATAGATGAAGACTTGCAAGTCCTAAATACAAACATCAATAAGAAGTACAAAAAGAAGCAATTCAGGAAAAGAAAAGCTAAACAAGGCAAGAACACTTCTAAGAAAGACCTATCACATGTTCAATGTTATAGGTGTGACAAATTCGGACACTATGTTGCAAACTGTCCGGAGAAAGGGAAGCAAGCCACATTTGCAAAAGTGAGGAAATCTAGAAGAGAAAATGACTCCGAGAACTATGTCCTCTACTCAGCACTTACAAGCCATGCTTCAAACAAGTCTAACTCATGGGTGATCGACAGTGGTTCATCCAGATACATCACCGGCTTTAGAGAAATACTAGACTCCATGATAGAGAAAGATGATGAGGAAGTAACCATCGGAGACGATTGTTCACATCCAGTCAGAAGAATTGGAACCTGCACCATCAAACTGAAGACAAGCATGTCACTACGACTTGAAGAAGTACTATATGTTCCAGGCATCAAAAGAAATCTAATCTCCATATTAGCACTAGAAGATCAAGGATACAGAGTGACCTTCATGGAAAACAAGGTGTTGGCTTGGCCAAAGAGATCCTCCATCAAAGACGCTAAGGTCATTGGTCGAAGACAAGGCTATTTGTATGAGCTATGTACAGAGCCCAATCTAGCATTGATCCATGAAGCAACTAATGCAAATGAAGTATGGCACAGGAGATTAGGCCATCTGAATTATAGAGCTTTGTCAACTATGGGAAACCTTGTCACAGGTCTACCTAAGTTGAAGCAATATCATTCAGAGGCATGCAAAGGGTGTGCCTTAGGTAAAAATACCAAAAGTGCATTTCAGAATAGTACTAGGAAAACTAGCAAAGTTTTGGAGTTAATTCATTTTGATGTATGTGGACCTATGTCCGTACCCTCGCTAGGGGGATTTTTGTACTATGTAATTTTTGTTGATGACTACTCTAGGAAGACGTGGATCTACTTTCTAAAATGTAAAGAATCAGAAGAGATCCTAAGAAGGTTTAAAGAGTTTAAAACATTAACAGAAAATCTCTCTGAAAACAAAATTAAAACCTTAAGAACTGACAATGGGGGGGAATACACATCAGGACTATTTAAAGACTTTTGTAAAAATTATGGGATTAAGAGGGAGTTGACAATACCTTATAATCCACAACAAAATGGAGTAGCTGAAAGGAAAAATAGGACCATAGTAGAAGCTGCCAAAGCCATGATACTAGATCAAAATCTAAACTTGAACCTTTGGGCAGAAGCAACTAACACTGCTGTGTACATACAAAATAGATGTCCTCATCTACACCTTGAAGATAAAACTCCTGAGGAAGTCTTTACCAAGACAAAACCAGATATCAGCCATCTTAGGATATTTGGGTGTCCGGTCTATATTCATGTACCTAAAGAGAAAAGAC
This sequence comes from Cryptomeria japonica, assembly GCF_030272615.1. NCBI lineage: Eukaryota > Viridiplantae > Streptophyta > Pinopsida > Cupressales > Cupressaceae > Cryptomeria > Cryptomeria japonica. The sequence goes on from NC_081407.1 coordinate 272,384,338, forward strand.
TAAAACTAGAACTCTCTGGAAAAAGGGGAATACTTGTAGGATACAGTGAAACTTCTAAAGCCTACAAAATCTATGTACAAGGGCAGAGAAATATTGAACTCAGTAGGGATGTAGTCTTCGAAGAAGATTTAGCCTTCAAAAGGGCCCAAAATACAATAGAACCTGAAATTCATAATCCTACTCCTAACCTAGAAGAAGAACCTACTCCTGAGCTTCAGAGGGAGTATCTTGAGGAAACTATAAGTGAAACACAAGACCCACCTATAGATAATCGCAAGAAAAGACCACTATGGGCCACCAAAACTGTAGCAGAAGCTCAGAAGTTTGCTGCTCCTTCAGGAACCTTCAGGGAAAGCAAGAGGCCTAATAAATTCATCAACTATGTTGCACTTATGAATGATCTCTCTAAAGCTGAACCTAACAATGTTTCAGATGCACTCAAACATCAAATATGGATAGATGCCATGACTGAAGAATATCAGTCCATTATGAAGAATGATGTTTGGGAGATTGTTCCTAAGCCAACCAAGAAGTCTGTTGTGTCTTCTAAATGGTTGTTTAAAATCAAGCATGCTGCAGATGGCAGTATTGAAAAACACAAAGCCAGATTTGTAGCTAGAGGGTTCTCACAGAAGGAAGGAATAGATTACGAAGAAACATTTGCAGCTGTTGCCAGGTACACATCAGTAAGAGCTGTCCTAGCCATTGTAGCAGCAAAGGGGTGGAAGGTACATCAGATGGATGTTAAGACAGCATTCCTAAATGGCGAGATCATGGAAGAAGTCTACTTAGAGCAACCTGAAGGGTTTGAAATTCATGATGCAGAGTCTCATGTGTGTAGACTCAAGAAAGCTCTCTATGGGCTCAAACAGGCTCCCAGAGCCTGGTATGAAAGAATTGACACCTATCTCTCAAAGCTGGGTTTCTCTAAGAATGATGCAGATCCTAATCTCTACCTCAAAAGAAATAAAGGTGATATGTTAATATTAATTTTATATGTTGATGACTTATTAATCACAGGAGATGATCACCTAATAGATCAATGCAAGAAAGATCTATCCACAGAATTTGATATGAAAGACTTGGGGCTTCTTCATTACTTCCTAGGATTGGAAGTATGGCAGAATTCTGATAATATTGTACTGAACCAAGGGAAGTACACCTTGGACATATTGACAAGATTTGGAATGCTAAACTGCAGACCCATGATCTCTCCTATGGAAACCAACTTCCATAAACTTAAAGAAGCAGCAACAGAATCAAGACCTACTGACCCCACTCAATACAGGCAGATGATTGGGTCCCTAATGTATCTAGTAAATACAAGGCCATATATCTGCTATGTTGTTAATGCCTTAAGTCAGTTCATGTGTGAACCTAAGGAGATACACCTGGTTGCAATAAAGCATATAATGAGATATCTACAAGGTACCTTAATGCTTGGTCTTAAATATGAAAAGGTTGACATAGATCTACATGGATTTATAGATTCAGATTGGGCTGGCAGTGTAACTGACAGAAAGAGCACTTCAGGGTGCTGCTTCAGTTTAGGGTCAGCCATGATATCCTGGATCAGCAGAAAACAATCTTCAGTAGCTCAGAGTTCCATAGAGGCTGAATATATTGCAGCTTCAATGGCTGCCCGAGAAGCAGTATGGCTAAGGAAATTGCTCGTGGGATTATTTGGAGAACCTATGAAACCTACAGTCATTCAGTGTGATAATCAAAGCTGTATAAAACTCTCTGTAAATCCAGTATTTCATGACAGGTCCAAACATATTGAGATTCCATATCACTATGTACGAGATATGGTTGACAGGAATGTGATAAAGTTAGAATATGTGTGTACAGGAGATCAGACTGCAGATATTCTGACCAAACCACTTTCCAGAGTGAAGGTTGATCACTTCAGAAAGGGTTTAGGTATGATAGAAAGGTAATCTGCTTTGTAATCTATACTTACATATATTTAAGATGTTTAATGTGTAAACTTCTTTGTCATGTTTGGACTATCTCTTGGCTTCTTGCCACCTGTGTTCATATCTAAGAGGTGACGATCTCTTAGATACTGAACACTTGTATGTAGACATCATAAGGTGACGATCTTATGATAATCAAACCAGTAATCATGTTGGATCACTGGTAAGTCATGGATGTGCCATGACTATGTTGTGATACAACATTTGTACAAATGTTATTGCATTATCACAACTTGGATATGATGAGAACTTAAGCACTTCTCATATGGTTATCCTTGTATTGCGTGTCAGGTAATACTGATATCATGTGTAGGTGATATCTCAACCATTGATCATGTTGGATCTCTAGTAAGTCATGGATGTGCCATGACTATGTTGTGATAAACATTTATAAATGTTATTGCACTTATCACAACTTGGATATGATGAGAAACTAACCTTTCTCATAGACTTATCCTTAAGTATTGCGTGTTAGGCAATACTGATATCACGTGTTAGGTGATATCTTGATGAATCTTACAGATCACATGTTTTGGTGATTTCTCACATGATCAGGTGATGATTCTCTTACTTTTATCACATGTTAAAATAATACTTTATGTCACATGCTCAGGTGATGTTCTTCTATTTTGTATCATATGTCTTGATGGTACTTCTCATGTATAAATGATTTTTGCTGATTGACATTATCTTAGTTATGAAAAGGAAATGTGATGCAGGTTGCCTTATCTATCTTCCAAAGCTAAGAGGGAGTGTTAATGCATCGTAGCTTATGCAAGATAAGATCTTCCTAACCTTCCTTGTTCTGTTATTTATCTACATGCTTCATGTCTGATTTATATTGCATATGATTATCGGATTGTACAAACATTGCTTATCATTATGCTATCGGGCTAACAACCCGATAGCATATTAATGTAAATTGTTAATTGGCATTAATATGCTATCGGGGTATTAACCCGATAGCATATTAAATGCTATAAGTTATCGGATTAAATTCGCCGATACATACTTGCTATCGGGTGCATAAACATTGGCACCGATTCACATCTGTTATCGGGCATATTTGTTATCGGGTTTAATGAATACACCACTTCATTTGGCATTAACATTGGTTAACAAATGCACTGGTTGGATTATATACATCGTGCACTTTGAATCATCGGTGTTTATATGAACTGATTCATTATATTGATCAGTCATTATATTATGATATTACAATATGCTATCGGGGGTTTTTGAACCGATAATCAGCATTGTGTTAATGGTATAATTGTAAAGGCACTGATCAATGGGTGCATTGATCGGTCATGCCTAAAAGGCATGACCGGTCAATACACCAATTGACCGGTTGCCTAAATGATATATATGCCAATTGAATTCATTTGGAGAAGACAGAGAAAATATTAAATGATCTCTCTCCTTCAGACCTGCAGATAAAAATCAGAATTATTAGACATTGACATAATTCCTCATATCAATATATAGCATTCATAGTTCATAACTTGTTCTTTAATTGAAATTGAAATAACTTTACAGGGGGCACCAGTATTGTTGGAGAGCTCCGTATCAATTTTTCTTGGCTTCCAACAAAAATGTTGTGTTCAGTTAATGTTCTAGTTTCTTGTGATGCTATTTGTAGTTTTGGCCTTCTGGGTTGTTCTCCACAGTCTGAGTTACCGGGTTCGACCCCCTAGACCCCTGGTACTGGTCTTGGTTCGGGGTTCGGGTCCGGTTCGCCTGTGGTTCGAACAAGGTTCGTGGTTCACAGGCCTGGTTCAAACTAGGGCGAACCCAAGAGGACCCAAGTCGAACCCAGAGGTCTGACAACCCAAAAAAGGATTTTTTTTTTTTTGAATTCCACCACATAAAAAAATTAAAATGACCCTATGTCTCAAGCCACACACCTATGCTCTGCCCCTTGACCCCGCTGGGGGTGCTGCCTCAGACCCTGCAAGGGGCGCTGCCCCTTGACCCCGTTGGGGGCGTTGCCCCAAACCCCCATTAGAGAATCCATTTGATGATCAAACTTTAAATTGTTGAAAGTTGAAACAATGATACTTGAATATTTTATCATTTTGATATTAAACTTGATGTATATGATGCTGTTATGGTATGATCATGATGCTATGATTACAAGTTTATGTTGGTTTTGTTGTTTATATGATGCTATGTGACATGCTAATCTTAATTCATGCTTATAGGCTGCATATATATATATATATATATATATATATATATATATATATATATATATATATATATATATATATATATATATATATAATTTACATGTTTTTGAACCCAAACAAACCCAAACAAACCCAAACCCCTTTTCAAAATTTTGCCGTACCGGCGTACCGGGTTCTTCAAACCTGAACCGGTAACTTAGTCCACAGTTCTTGAAGGACAACTATTTTAAGTAAGTGCCCATTATGGTATTTGGCATCATTCTTTGGCAATAGTTTCTTCTTGGTGTGATTAGTTTCTATTCACTTATTTTATAAAGTAATGATATGTTCCCTCAAGTGGATGCCTAGAGGAAAGAAGGACTTGGACATAAGTTAGTTTTCAATTGTAAGGCTTTTGAGGAAAAATGATTTATAATTGTTCCTTTTTCCCTCCAACTCTATATAAGGGAGATTTTGGCTCTCATTTGTATTTTTTAGAAGTGCACATATAACAAGATGTTGGAACGAATAGAGAGGTCTTTCAAGGATTGATTGAGGATGAAAACCCTCATCAAATTAATAGTTTTGATGGTGAAAGATCCTCCCTAGCTGGTAGAGTGATTTCATATAGGAATCACATTGCTTCCACTGAATTTTTGGAGTTTAGGGTTTCAAGGAGAGATGAAGATATACAAAATATTTGATTGCAGACTTTTTGGGTATGTCTAATTGATATTTTGCATTGTTTTTGTGGTGTTTTCAAATTGTGTTGTTGGCTGTACAAGTTGGATGGATACCCACATGCCCTAGCTAGTTGAACCATACTATTTTAACTCACAGGTATTGTTAAAGGGAGCTAAGTTCATGGTGTTGGCAATTTCTGAAGTCCTCAGATCTGGCTGACCCTTTTTGGAGGGTATTTGTGATTTTTCGGAGAAAACAACTAAATATCACTAGCTGTAGCATTCTGACAAGTTCCTAGAAGGTGGCGTGACTATCCCAAGTTGGAATGCCTCATCTTTTGGTCTTTTATCTTCTCAATAGGTGGCACCCAGTGCTTGGCAAGCAATATCCAGCCTTAATTCAATGGAGACTTGAAGCTTGGTGGGTTAATTTGAGGGTTTGACGACTGGCCGCTACATTTAATTCAATGCCGTTACATGCTGAGTGTGTCAGTATACCCTTACATACCTGATATCTTTTGCTTTACACCATTTTGAAGGTGCACAGTGGTGCTGGATGATAACTAAGTGATATACTGGCCTTCGGATGGTATCTTATGCATTTTGGCATTGTTAGGTGTTGATTAGCACGGTCTATTGTTGGATCTGTTACAGTCTAATTCAGACATGCAGGACATTATGTATTTGACCTCGACAGTGTTGGTTTCCAAGAAATGCTTAATAGGCCTATTGCTCCAGCTAGGACGATTGTCCATGGTGATGGAATATCAGTTTGATATATGCTGTCAGCTGTCTACACTAGCAGACCGTACAGAAGGTCTGTAAACAGATTGCAGTGCCTCTATTTTCAAGGTATTTCAATGTTTTTTGTTGAATGATCAGTTGGTACTTCATAGTACTTTCTTTGGATGTATTTTGCTTCAAAAATTTGTAACAGCGGGAGTTATATAAATGCAAACATTATTGCAAAAAACTTCTTATGTACATGTTAATTGCTTTGATTATTGTTGTGGTTTCTTTGGAAAAAAATTCAAAAAAATAAGGGGTGGTTGTTACAATCATATCAGAATTGGTTTTTCCTGCCAGCTTGCGCTTTGACCATTTGCATGCAACCGAACATCATCTATGAGTGACAAAGTAATCAGATACTTCAACATAGATCAAAAAAGACATCAATATCCATTTGCTAATAACTAACAAAAGCCGAATATTGATTCTCTTTCTGACACTCAAGAGGTACAAGGGGGTTTGATTGATAACAATGATAGTACTGCAAATTCCACTTATCACAGCCTACCCAGAGACATGGCGGATAGGTACAAGAGAAGAGCTGGTTCAGTCAGTCCTAATACCAAAGCTAAAAGAAAATTCAATGCCATGTTAGATATAATGTCTCAAATGCTAGCAAAGTCAGCCAAAACATGCCAAAGGGAGCTCAAAATGATGCACAAGGTACTACTTTACAGAGTGGGGAAACAGGTTCCACAAATCAGGAAAGTACTAATGGATGCACAGCTGCAGCAGTGTCAGGGTCCATTCCCAGGCCTCTACAACTTTCTTTCATATGCAGAGAAGAGGTACAAGTTGTTCAAGAGGTTCAACTTTCATTGGTTGATAAGGTGAGGGTTGCTTATGCTGAGTATTGCACACTTCCTGGTGAGATTAAGAAAACAGGAGGTGGTAGAGTTGAACGGAGGGGATCAACAGTTCAAAGGGATTTCCAGCAGGCATTGGGAAAAGTTACATAGGCACACTTTGACAATAGTGACAAATGCACAATCAGAGCGTGGGTTCAACAGTTAGATAACTATTTGGCACTTAGACCCATGTCAAAGGATGAGGCAATTAAGTTTGCCACTTTGCATTTGGACAGGATAGCCCATGAGTGGTGGTACCATGACCTAGTGTAATGTCCCCTTCTGGACTCACCCTAGAATTTGCCCTAGAATCACAATTGCAACAAGTTAGGGTTAGGGTTATAATTTTATCAAGTAGAATATCTCCTTTAAACAATATGAATCTAGATTGAGATCCCGCAACCATAACCAAGGATACACACACACACACACACACATATATATATACTAAGTCACTGCATTCGGCGAATTTGATCCATGAGATTCGAAATTCAACGAATTTTAAAACAAATAAAAAAATTCGTTTAAGTTCGTCTTAAATTCGTACGACAAATGGGTTAGGGTTTTAATAAAAAATATATTAAAAAACGTGAGCCACAGATGTCCAAATGCTGGAGAAGTGATAGGCGCGAATAGAGGCGACGTCGTTCATTGCAAACGCAACCAAAGCAGAGGCAACACCCCAACGCCAAAAACAAGATGCCCTGCAAATCCGACGCGAAAAACCTTTCACCAACAACCCCCTGCAAGTCTGGCATGACCCAGCAAGTATGTCGTCGCAAGTCTCGCGTAGATTGATTTTCATTTTTTAGTTTTCATTTAGGTTTTATGTTCATTTAAAAATACTTTATCCTTCATGTTTTTCTATTGTTGTTTTAATTGTATTAAAATTTAAAAGATATGTTGTCAAAATTTCGATTTTTAATTTAAATATTGACTAGATGTCAATAAAAGTTTTAATATTATATTATTTATTTTAAATTTTTATAAAAACAAATATTTAATTATAATAAATTAAACTTTAACATCTTTCTTCTTTAAAAAGTAATAATTAAACTAATTTAATAGTTTATTAAATATATTATTTATATATAAAAAAATTATATAAGACGAATTTAATGTTGAATTTTTTTTCGAATTTTTTGCTCTTGTCGAACTTCATCCGAATTTTATGGTTGGCGAACTCGAATTCGAATTCGAACGCGGTGACTTATTATATATATATATTAGGGTCAGATAATAACACATGATAAGGCAATATCTATATTAATCCTTACTATTCAAACACATTAGGGTTTGGAGGAAAAAGCGTGATAGGTCCGCCCAAAGCCATCCCATACTAAGCTCAAGAGCGGACACTCACCCTCTTGGCACCAGAGGTAGGCAACATGCACATCCATTCGGGGTGACCTAGATAGTGGAGTGCTAGTACCATAACCAAGGATCTCTCTCTCTCTCTCTCTCTCTCTCTCTCTCTCTCTCTCCATATATATATATATATATATATATATATATATATATATATATATATTAGGGTTAGATAATAACACATGATAATGCAATATCTATATTACTCCTTACTATTCAAACACATTAGCGTTTGGAGGAAAAAGCGTGATAGGTCCGCCCAAAGCCATCCCATACTAAGCTCAAGAGCGGACACTCACCCTCTTGGCCCCAGAGGTAGGCAACATGCACATCCATTCGGGGTGACCTACATTGTGGAGTGCTAGTACCCACTTTCCCTATCCATGCCTCATCCCATAAGGTCAATAACTCATCATATTAGAGTCGGAAAGGAGATCCTAATGGGGGCATCTCGATCGTCCTATCTAAGCCCAAGAGCGGATCTTTGCCCTCTTAGCCCTAGTGGCAAGCAACATGGCGTCCAATCGGGGTGGTCTACTTGAAAGACAATCTTATAATTTCCCCTCTTCTTACACCATCTTCCCTCTCACCATGATGGGGATTTACAAACAGATTTCTTATCAGACATGCATTTTTATATTCAATCATACACATATAAAAGATAAATATTGGCAAATAATGCAAAGGCAATATATATATATATATATATATATATAAAGAAAGAAGAAAATAATTTTAATGTCCACGAGACTTTATAACAAAGTATATATATACCACAAGAGAAATTATTAGGAATATTAGATGCTTATTATGCAGATCTGAAATGGTTATAATTCTGCCACTCTCACATCTGATCTGAATGTGAATTTCTTGACCGATGGCTGTAAATGCTTGTGTTCGATGCCCCCTTCTGCCTTGGGTGTCCTTCCATATATATAATTTGATGACTTCATGAAGAAAGCCCTTTGGAAAGTGGCTGCCTTCTCAATCGGATGTGTCTCTTCAAATCTGACCTTTTTGGATTTTCTTCATAACCAATCATTATCCTTCTTCATCACACCTCATAATGACAAGTTATAATCCTCCATCCGTTGCTGTTAGACTGTTTGATGACTTTCTAATCGCTATTCGCAATCTTAATGATTTACATGTTGTCTGATCATTCTTCACAGAAAATTGTGAAGTTTTTAAGGATAAGATGATTTTCTTCTTATTGTTATCTCATTTGTGGCGGAGGCATGACACCTAATTACATTGGACCACAATCTAATCATCACATACGATGAGTTCACAACAAACTTATCAAGAGGTTTAATGAGAAAGATCCTGAATTGCACTTTAAATAGCTTGCATAGCTGAAACAATACGGTTCTCTGGACACATACATATCTGAGGTTAAAAGACTTTTGGTGATGGTTCCTGGTATCATGGAGAAGAGACTTGTAGTCATTTTCAGTGAAAGACTAGTGGATCCCATTAGAGGATGGGAAGCTTTCAATCTGTCATGCCCCCCAATTTGACACCCATTATCAACACATCCTAATAAGAAATTGTCTTACATTAGTAAGACTTCACAATTTCTTAATTCTAAGACTGACCCATGGCAATAGCAGCAGATCGTAGATCATGATTATTACCGAAAACAGGTCGCCCTGCAAACAGATCAGCATTCATACTGTGTAATGGTCACCTCTCCTAGCAGTGATTGAGAGTATCACTTCAGCAATTGGGATTATCATTCCACTTCTCCTAGAAGTGACCCTTCCCTTAATCAATGAAGGGATTAATTAGAATTAACAATCAAGAGTTAGAAGGGGCAATTAGATATTAAAGAGGTGCGATTGTAGCCAATAGACATGTTGCCATCCAAAGGTCACAACCCTGAAGGAATGTCACTACCCAACGAAGGATATAAAAGAACACGCCAAAAAACCAAGGGGGCATCGAAGTATCTGGATTGTGAAAGAAAGAAAGCATTCGTGTGCCTTCAGACTGAGACATACACATCAACCGCTCAACAATCTGAGTATTTTTATTATTTTTGGTGGTAGGATTTATGCTAAGAACCAGTATGCTTTTATATGTAAATAATACTTATATGATCTTAGAATAACTACTCTTTTGAATTAAGTGTTCATATATATTTCTAACCAGTAATAAGTCTGCTTATATATTTCTAATCAGTATTAAGTCTGCATATATATTTCTAAACCAGTAATAAATCTGTTATACATTTCTAAAGATACAATGAACAAAATCTGTAGAACTCCAACCAATCAGACATTCTGTTGTGGAGGGGATGATACGGTACATATAAGGAGGGCAAGCAACCAAAAGGTCCATTCTAAGTTAAGCAGGGCATGATTGATGGATGTGCTTTCATACCCTTGAACTCTAAAGAGTTAACCAAGAGTTAACGTAACGGTGGTGCTCTATACCCTTAAACCTTTTGGATAGGCTCCAAGACGCCTTGTATGATCTCCCACGGTACTTCACAATAGCAATGGGTTGATTGGATGGAGCTCCAAAAGCATTTATTGAATATCATAAGCATGAAAGTTCTCTGTGTACATTGTTAAATATTATGTTTATTTGTGTTACTAATCTCGTTGTAGGTTCAAGATTAAGGTTCTAATTCAATAATACACATTTCCAAGCATCCTCAAAACCCTAATTAGGGCAATTTAGGGAAAAATGAGTAAGGGAGCATTACACAATCCACCATTTATGAGAGGCAATGAGAAAAGCAAGAAGCATAGAGTTAGCTGCCCCTAGAAATAAATTTTAGTCAAGGACCTTTCAAAGTAAAAAGGATAAAAAAACATTTTCACAGGGACACGAATCAGATCAAGAAGATGTCCTCTAGATTGGATGATGAGGCCCAATATGACTTGAGAAGGAAGAAATGTGTTTTACTTGCAAAGATCCTTGGGCCCCAGGTTATAAATGTGCAATTAAGGGTAAGGAAAACCTAATAGAAAATTATTCAGCTGATGAATAAGCAACAAAAAATTTAGAGACGAGGAAAGTTTTCTACAAAGCCGAAAATGGAAAAGGAGAGTTAGGGCACTCTTGCTCAACTCTATAGCTTTCAAAAGAATGAGTCATTTAGAGTTTGTGAGTCCTTGAAGGGTATTGTGTGGTGGTTTTGATTGATATGGGTGCATCACAATTTCATCGATGAGGGAGTTGTGGCATGTAAAGGACTCAAAACAGAGGATGTGGATGGATCTAAGGTGATGATAGTAGATGGATTCACTATCACATGTACTAGGATGATTTCCCAAATGAATCTTCAATTGGGCAACTACAAAGTCAAAGATGACTTCTATGTTGCTAATATTGGAGGACAAATGCAATGTTGAGCATATAGTGGTTGCGATCTTCAAGCTTCGCTAACCAAGCGAAGTGCAACAAAGTGTATAGTTATGCCTACAGTCATGGAGGAGGGGAAGAGGAGCTATCATCCATATGTTCATGCTTTGCCAAACCAAGCAAAGCAAGGTTTTCAGTAGTATATCTCCAAGGAAGCTTCTTGATAGAGTCATTGAGCACATGATAGAGATGGGGCATGCCAAGCCCATTATTACCACTCCTTATAGGCATCCTACATGGCATAAAGATGAGATTGGAAAAGCAATTAAAGAGCTTTTATGGATGGGGCATACTAGGCCAAGCAAGAGCCCATTTTCTTCTTTAGTTATTTTGGTCATGAAGAATGGAACCATGCGCATGTGTATTGACTATAGGGCCTTGAACAAGAAGACTATTAAGAACGAGTACCCCATCTCAAGGATTGATTTTCTTATAGATGAGCTACATGGAGCAATCTATTTCTCTAAAATAGACTTGAGATCATGATAACACCACATACATGTTAGAGAGGACATAGAGAAGACAACCTTTACATGCCACTTTGGCCATTTCAAGTTTTTGGTTATGCCTTTAGGTCTGACCAATGCTCTTGGCATATTTCAATCTCGCAAAATCGGGTGTTTCAAAAGTAGCTTCATAAGTTTGTGTTGATATTCTTAGATGACATTTTGATTTATAGTAGGACATGGGATGGGCACGTGCAACATCTAGATGAGGCGTTGAGCATTCATGAGACAAAATCTTTGTATGCTAAGGAGTCAAAATGTGAATTTGGGATGACAAAGTTGCTGTAACTTGGCCACATAATCAGCATTAAAGGAGTTAGCATTGATAAGGAGAAAATCAAAGCAATACTTGATGGGCCTCCACCCAAGAATCTCTCACAGTTGAAGGGATTCTTTGGGCTTTGTGGGTTCTACAAGAGATTTGTCAAAGGGTTTTCACAATTGACTACCCAATTTATAGATTTCACTAAAAAGGGGGCCTTTGCATGGTCACAATCAGCGCATAAATCAATTGATCATGTCAAACAAGTCATGGACACATGCCCTATTTTAGTGTTGACGGTAGATTGCCGACATATGAATAATACTTTGTTATGTTATTTAATAAATGGCAATGTAATGTTCCCGTATGAGTTAGTTGGTAGTTGTCGACGGTTGGTATCTCAGCCAACTGTCAGGTAGTATATATATGTTATATTGTAATGGAAACAGGATCACTGTTGTTGTATCTAGTTACATGTTGAAATAAAAGTTGTCTTTTTGTCATAATTGTTTTGTGAAATATATATGTTGTTATTGTTCATGTACTTGTTATTTTCAGTTTACTTTTGGTAGTTTGAGAATCCACATTGTAGGGAGTAAACATTTTGGCGTTGTTGCTGATACAAACTCAGAGATCAATATGGTGGCAGGTAGTAGGCACGTATAATGCGCCGACCATTTCAACAACAATTACTAGTAACTAAAAGTGACACTAAAGAAGAAGTGACGCAAGTAGGAGTACAGGAGGATCAATTGACGAAAGACTTGGTAGACCTGTGGAAGGTTTCGATCACCCAGAACGTGCAAAGGGAGGCTCGGGAGAGAGCAGTCCTCTTGTGACATTTTCACACATCACCCCATTCCAAATAGGGACCCCCCTACCTTTTAGGTCCTCTTGGTCTTTTGGTTGTGGTCCTTTGGGTCTTTTTGCAGATATCCCTTCGGTCTCCCCAAGTCCCAAGTATTTTGATTGATTCTGATCAAGTCTGCAAGTGTTTCGAGTGAATTTGGCTGTCTGGAACCTGTTTTGTCTATTTTAGGGTTTTGCCCTTCAGACTTAGGTTTGAGGTCATTTCCTTAGGGTTTTGGAAAATCTGAATGTCACAATGAAGTCAAAACCCTTCAAGGAAGCTACTAGTGAAATTTGAGCAAATTCTGAGCACTTACTATTTTTAGTAAGTTTCATTTGTTAAGGAAAAGAGATCAGATTATAATACCTTTTTCTTTATTTGATGTATGCACTCCTTGATTCAATACTGATTCAAATTTACTACTGTTATGAACAAGTAAGTTCGATTTGAAACGATGAAGGATTGAAGCACTTGTAATGGAGAGATGATTGCACTTGTAGTGGCACTCGTTTTTGTACATTCTGTGTTTTCCAAATGCAGTCCGAAAAAGATATAAGTATGTGAACGGAGAGGCATGCCCATGTAGGGACATGTCTCTACGTGGACTAAGTCCACGTAGAGGCATGCCTCTACATGAGACATGTTCGTTCGATAATATAACCACGATAGTATAACACCGATAACAACGATAATGTAACATGACCAATGTTTGATTTAATTGTTGTGATTAATATCAATTCCTTTAATCGATAATGATTATCGGGTTAATAGAAGTTTTGGAGCATGGTTAATTAATCAACATAAATTGCTTATAACATAATGATTTTTATTTTAATCCGACCGAATCTATAACATTAACACTCCCTCTTAGCTAGGGAGGATTGTGGTATGATCAATAAACTGTACTCTCAAGTTATGAGAGAGGAAATGATCATCTCAATATGATAATATAAAAATAAAGGATAGCAATATCTATCCATCATTTAAATGTTACCTTACGGTATCATTAAGTATGGTACATTTAAGAATATCAACCCTAGGATATTCACCATACTTATATCTTCCTTGATATGTGCATTGGCGTCAAGTCTCATGATGCCTATCAAGGAGGATATTTGCACATGATGTCTCCATTGATACTAAATCTCATAGTATCCATCATGCCATATCTTAGTAACTCAGATATGTATACTATCATGATCTCCATAGACATTATTCTTATAATATCCATCATGACAGCAGGTTAAACTATTTATAAAATCGTCACCTTTCAATAGTAACCATAATCAGACATTAGTGAAAGATCGTCACCTTCCATGATGTCTCTACAGAGTCATGTAGTAACTCACATGATAAAATAACATAGATATCTTTTATAATTTAGACATTACTAAGACTCAACCTCAGAAAATATAATTACATTTTTACCATACCAAGTTTACCTCTGAAGTGATTCACTTTTAATTTGGAGAGGGGCTTGGTTAAGATGTCTGCAGTTTGTTCATCTGTGTTGATATATTTCAATTGTATAACATTTCTTTGAATCCGGTATTTCATAACAAATCAAAACATATTGAGATCCCCGGTATTGTTGATATATTTCAATTGTATAACAGATCAAAACATGTTTTGATCCTTCCAAACTTGATTTTTTAAGGCTTCTTCAACATTTCAAGGTTCGGATTTAATGAGTTCACTCATAAGAGCAACATCATTTAAATAACCTCTTGGTTTCTTGCTTTCTCTAAATGTCCCCTTGGGTGCAGCATAGATCTCTGCTTCTTCAATTGTTTTTCTTGCCCAGAGTGGTCTTTTTCTGTTAGTAGCAGGTTCAAGAGGTTCAGGAGTAGAATTCATTGGTTCATTATCTTCTACAAGTATCCCCCTCTGAATCTCAGTGCTAGGATCCTTGGTCATGTCTTTAGAAGACTCATCATCTGCTTCATTAGTGTTTTTAGAAATTTTGAATGCAATGTCTTCTTCAAAAGTTACATCTCTACTAAGCTCAATTATATTCTAACCGGGAACATATATCATGTAGGCTTTGGATGTTTCACTATAACCAACAAATATCCCTTTCTTTCCTGATGGCTCTAGTTTGGATCTTTTCTCCTTAGGAATGTGGATGTAGACTGGACAACCAAATATTCTTAAGTGACTAAAGTTAGGCTTATTTCCTGTGAATGCTTCTTTAGGAGTTATATTGTCAAGAATAGAATGAGGACATCTGTTTTGGATATAAACAGCAGTGTTAGAGGCTTCAGCCCAAAATGAGGTGTGAAGGTTTTGATCATGCATCATAGCCTTGGCTGCTTCTACTATGGTTCTGTTTTTCCTTTCAGCTACCCCATTTTGTTGAGGGTTGTAGGGAACAATGTACTCCCTCTTAATCTCGACTGTACTACAAAATTCTTTAAAGTTTTTAGAGATATATTCTCCCCCATTATCTGACCTAGTTTTAATTCTTTCCCAGTCATGTTTTCAACTAAGGCCTTAAATTCCTTAAATTTCGATAGTACTTCATTAGATTCCTTAAGTTTTAGGAAGTAAATCCAGGTTTCCTGGAGTAGTCATCAACAAAAATAACATAGTACAAAAATCCCCCTAAGGAGGGTATTGTCATTGGACCACATAAGTCAGTGTGAATAAGTTCAAGTATATTTTTGGATTTGTTCTCACTACAATAAAAAGTCCCCTTAGAGTTCTTACCTAAAACAAAACCCTTGCATATCCCTTGGTGTTCTTGATTTAATTTTGGTAGTCCTGTAACAAGTTTTTCTATGGAAGGTAGAGCACGGAAGTGAAGATGCCCTAACCTTCTATGCCATATTTCATTAGTAGTGGAAACATCATGAGTTAAGGCTTGGGTTTGAACATTGCAAAGTTTGTATAAACATCCATCCTGAATCCCTATTGTGT
The DNA here is from genome assembly GCF_030272615.1 of Cryptomeria japonica. Lineage (NCBI taxonomy): Eukaryota > Viridiplantae > Streptophyta > Pinopsida > Cupressales > Cupressaceae > Cryptomeria > Cryptomeria japonica. The sequence goes on from NC_081407.1 coordinate 272,400,088, forward strand.
ATGCCTTCTTTATATTTGAGTTCTTAGGCCTGGTTAGAACTTTTCCATCCAAGAGGTGATTCGATACCCTTTGTCTTCAAGGGCTGAGATAGAAACCAGATTTCTTTTGATGCCTGGTACAAATAGTACTCCTGTTAGTTGAAGAGAAACTCCAGATTTTAGATGAACTGTACAGGTGCTGATTCCTTTCACAGGGTATGTGGAGTTATCTCCTATGGTAACTTCCTCATTTGAGTTTTCTTCAAAACTATCCAGTTGTTCTATGAATCCCGTTATATGACGAGATGCTCCGCTGTCAATGACCCAAGTATTCTTGCTAGACGTTAATTCACTTGATAGGGCTGAAAAGAATATCATTTTCTCTATATCTTTGTCTTTACTGATTTCAGCTAATGAGGCTTGATTCTTGAGTCTTTCCGGGCACTTCAGGGCAAGGTGTCCATATTGGTCACATCTATAGCATTGTACCTTAGACATGTCCTTCCTTCTTTTGAATGAATGTTTATTGTTGTCTCTTCCCCTTTTTCGTTTGAAGTTTCCTTTCTTCCCTTTCTTGTGAGAATTTGTGTTTAGTACTTGAATCTCTCCATTGGTATTGTTTAGCCCAATACCTCTGGTTGTTAGTCTAGACTCTTCCTGAATGCAGTTGGTTTTTAGTCGATCGAACTTTCGAAGTTTGGATCGTGCGCTTATCCCTTGAATAAAAGCTTCCCAAGATGTAGGATGTCCGTTGAGTGCCAACATTGTTAATTCTTTGTCATCAATTGTATGTCCAATTGTATATAATTGATCCCTTAACTCAGTTATTCTTATGAAATAAGATGTAATAGATTCACCCTTGTTCATTTTTACATGATGCAATTGTTGTTTTAGTGAGAGAGCTCGGCTGGTGTTGTTAATCTCATACATGTCTCCTAGGAAGGTAAACATGGCATGTGCAGTGTCCAACATTGATATAGCAGGAACTATATGATCTTTTACTGCATCTACTATGATCTTCATGGCTTTGTTGTTGCTCCTTTTCCATTGGATTTTCTCATCTTCATCATCTGGTATAGATACGGTCTTTTCCACAAATGTGTCTAATTCTTGTTCTCTAAGTGTCATCATTAATCTGAGTTTCCATGAGACGAAATTTGTGGCACCCTCAAGTCTGTCTTCAAATCTAAGTCCATTCACCATGATTGCTATTTTCTTCTTGATGGTGATTTGGATTTTATGTAACTATATTTGCTCTTGGTATTATTTTCAACGTGGCTCTGATACCATGTTAAGGAAATGAGATCAGATTATAATACCTTTTTCTTTATTTGATGTATGCACTCCTTGATTCAATACTGTTTCAGATTTACTACTGTTATGAACAGGTAAGTTCGATTTGAAACAATGAAGGATTGAAGCACTTGTAATGGAGAGATGACTGCACTTGTAGTGGCACTGGTTTTTGTACGTTCTATGTTTTCCAAATGCAGTCCGAAAAGGATATAAGTATGTGAATGGAGAGGCATGTCCATGTAGGGACATGTCTCTACGTGAGGCATGCCTCTACATGAGACATGTTCGTTTGATAATATAACCACAATAGTATAACACCGATAACAACAATAATGTAACATGACCAATGTTTGATTTAATCACTGTGATTAATATCGATTCCTTTAATCGATAATGATTATCGGGTTAATAAAAGTTTCGGAGCATGGTTAATTAATCAACATCAATTGCTTATAGCATAATGATTTTTATTTTAATCCGACCGAAGCTATAACATTAACATCATTGTGTCCCAGATTGGCCTAATTTTGCCAAAAAACAAACTATTTTTAGTAAATCTATTTTTGGCAGGTTCATCTCAGGTAGTGGTTAGGATACTGAAGGCTAAACATTCCTGAAAATCCAAGTCCAAATCCGGAAAGTTGAAAAAGCAGGCAAATTGATTAGAAAAGGAATGGCTAAGTATGAAATACTTTTGAAGTGGAAAAAGCATGAAAATCCTTCTAAGGCAAGAGAAATCCACTTCATTCCAAGAATGGTATCCAAATCCATATGATGAGCAAAAATGGACAAGGCAAGGAAGAATTTCTAAGTTTGTCAAATTCCTTCATCCTAATCAAAATGCATATCAAATGAGAAGAGAGCGCCAAAATGGCATGATGGAGGGAAAGCCAGAAAATTCCAAAATTTCTCCTTCACATGAAATTTCCGCCCAAGGATAAGCAAAGTCACCAAAATGAGGTAGAGGAGGAATTTTCCTCCAAGTCAAGAATTCCCCCTCCTAGTGGAAATTTTTCCCAAGTTGAGAAGTGGGTGATAAACAGAGGGTAAGGAGGATTTTTCCTCCAAGGAACATTTTCCTGCTTCAAGGTGAAATGACGCTCTAGACTGGATATGGGTGTTGGAAAGGGGTCATGGAGGAATTTTCCTACAAAGGAGAAATTCCTACACAGAGGAATTAGCGCCCAAGTTGAGGAATGGAGCGTCAAATTTGGGTCAAGGAGGAATTTCTTGAAACATTAAAAAATCCTCCTCCATATCCAAATTCCGCCCAAAGTCAAGACTAGGCACCAAATAGAGGCCAGGGAGGAATTTCCTCCCAAGTCAGAAATTCCTCCACAAGGTGGAAATAGCGCCCAAGGACAAGTCGAGAACGCGGATTCCATGCCATGTAGGATTTTTTCCTCCTCAACAAAATTCCTTCCTTAAGGCCGAAATGCACTTAAGTATGTAGAATGCCAGGAAAGTAAAAAAATTGACTAAGTGTTTGGAAATTCCTTGAGGACAAAATTCTTGGAAATAGTAAAAAATTGGCTAAGGCATGAAGAATTTCCTTCCTCTGAGGCAAAGTAGAATCAAGGTCAAGGTTGGGCGAAAAATGAGGTTAAGGAGGAATTTTCCTCCACATCAAAAACTCATTCACCATGGAGAAAATGTGCTCTAGGAAAGGAATGGACACCAAAGTGACATGAAAGAAGAAAAGTCTAATTTTCCAAAATTCCTCTACTCCCTAGCAAATGCGCTTCAGGACAGGTAGAAAATGCAGAAACATGGTAAAGAAGGAAAATGTCAATTCCAAAGAAATCCTTCACCACCTTCAAACAACACCCAAGGACAAAACAAAACGTGGAATTCAAGGCTGAGGAAAATTTCAAAATTTCAAAAATTTCCTTCCTTAAGGAAGAAATGCACCCAAGGTGAAGAATTTCAAGGCACAAGGAAAATTGGCTAAGAGAGGATTTTCTCTCTCCAAGAATTTCGGATAGGATAAAATTTCGCAAACATGGAAGAAATGGCCAGTTGATGAAAAAATCTCCTTCAGAACAAGATGCGAACTAGAATGTAGAAAAATTACTTCAAGACACAAATCTTTCTATAAAGATTTTCTCTCTCCTAGAATTCTAGACGTACAGGAATCCTTCAGAAGTTGAAAAGATTCTTAAAATTCTTCCAAGGCAAGATAATCTTCCAAAATGTCTTTTGTGAGGCCGGAATGGAAAGATTCTTGTAAAGGATGAGTTGACGACATGCAAAGAGAATATTGTGTATTAATGAAGCACAAACCGAAAAATTATAAAAGTTCTTATGACGGCGGGGTCCATAAAAATGGCGAGAATCTATTGAGTGCATAGCAGCATGACACATTTATTGTTAGTGGACATCTTGATCGAGTCGTGGCATACTTAATGTGTGGCACTACCATATTCTAGGAAATGATGGCTCATTTACTACATGTTGGGCGATTTTGGATGTAGTGGTGCATTTAATACATTATGGGCGCCATTTTGAGGAAAGGATAATTAATGTGAAGTGGGTGAGATTCGTCCTTTATGACTCTCCCCACTACTTGGCGTCATGTATTTGGGAATTTATTGGTCAAACCCTAATTAAGGTTTGCATGTTTAATCTTGGCCATTGATTGGTTTGTAATCTAGGCCATCCATTTTCCTCCTGGAGGCCTATAAAAGGGGTTCACCCCCTTCATTTGTAAAAGGGGGATATTGTATGAAATTGTTGTGATAAGTTATTGAGAAAATAACAATGATACATTGTTCTCTGATGGTTTTCACTTAAGTTATTTTTCAAAACTTGCATGGTTTCACCTTCCTCACTTAGAGTAGAATTTTATTTTCCAAGTTGTTAGATGAACAAAGTTGATTGCAATGTTTTAAGGTGAAGATCGCTTGCTCTTACCTTTTGTTAATGGATGATTTCTATTGACGGTGCAAGGTTGGATTGATCTTTTTTATGTGTGCACTTAATCTAAATTGTTGGATGAACATTGTTTTCTGATGGTGTTCATCAATGGTTTAAAATCTCTCAAACACAACCTCTAAAGATTGCACCCGCTTCATGTAGTTGTCTTCTAGTGGTGAAGTGAAGTGTGGTTGATCTCATCTGAAGCATTGCTATCTATTGAGTTCTTAGATTTAGCTTAGTCTTCCTAACCCTTTCCCCTTTAATTTCAGTTCATTCCAGTTCAGTTCATTCGAGGTAGAAGCATCACAAAATTGCTATATCCAATGATGAAGTTCCAACCACAACAAAGAAGTGAAAGAATGATCAAATGTAAGTCCCCTTGGATTACTAGCAAACATGAAAGCCCAACGAGTCTATATCCACAATAAAGTCGCTAGTACATAGTTGGAACCTTGGAGTCAATGTATGATCTTCCTACAATCATTTGATTTTGATCAAGAGAGGATAAAGTGACCGTTGGAAAACTTTATTCTGTGTTAGTGTGGTCACAAAACACCACTCAACAGGCCCTTGAAGGCACGGTGCGTGGCGAACTCACAGTGAACACTGTTGTCTTCAATCTTCTCAGAAGTCTACCAAGGTTGTTGGCACGGAATCTGATCGAACAACAAGACCATTGGGAGGAAAGCAATTGTGAAAGATGTCGGTAGCAAATATTGCAACGGTACGAAGAACGGAGCCGTAGGGAAGAAGAGAGGGATACGAGCAAACATCGTACCCCTAGCAATTAATACCCCTATGACTGAACAAAGACCAACGATGTACCAAAAAAACCCGAGAGGTAGAGGATGGATCGGTACGGAGATCTCTTCGTGTAAGAGAACAAACTGAGCAGAAACAATTGTTACGAGAACTTGCTAAAGGCTCAGAGAGTCCGGAAAGAAGTAAGAGTCAGAGTGTGAGAGGTAGAAACCGTAGTCGGGAGAGGTAGAAACCGTGTACATGGAACCAGTTGATAGGGGTTGCCAGGAACCTACCACTTTTAGACGTAGCGGAGGAAGATCTCGCCGACGAGGCCGCACACTCGACATTGAGTGAAGAGTCCGGAACCGAGTCCAAGAACAACCTAGTACACTCCAAACGTGACAAGGAGGAAGCCCGAAACCTTGAAGCCAAGGTTGCCGAAATCTTTGAGACCAACCTGTACTGAATTGGAAATTTGTCCTTGGTGGAGCAATCAAGAATATGAGGGCCTAAGCTGAGAACTCCAGGAAGAAGAGACTATAGAAATGAAGGTGACCAACGTGTGTAAGACGTAGAAGGTGGACATGTAGAGAGCTCACATGTGGCCGAGAGTGCAAGAGAGGTACCGGAACGCAGAGAGTAGGAAAGTCCAATTTGGTCAAATGCACATGGTACCTTCCAAGCAAGGACAATGTGCACAATCAAAATAACCCGGAGAGGCAAAAAATTCCAAAGTTCACGGGAGATGGATCGGAGGACCTTGTATGACATTGTAAAACATGTATAATGATATGGGAGGCGAATGGCCTAGATGACCGACATTGCTTGCCACCCTCTGAGGGATTGCCATTGATTGGTACACAAACCTCGATGCTAAGAGCAAGGCAAGATGGACTGATCTAAAGAAGGCGTTCGAGGAGTTCAAAATCTTGAGGGATGACAACGAGATTGTGGCCGAAATCTATAATACCAAGCAAGAGAAAAGTGAGAATGTACGCGCTTACAAAAATAGGCTGAAAGAATCGTTGAACAAGATGGAACACCAATCGGCCGATGGATTGAATAAGAGGTCGTTTGTGGAAGGACTTGTTCCATCCCTCAGGAGGAAGATGAAAGTTGTTCCTCCACCCTCGTGTACAACCGGGCGATCGACATCAAGAGTGAAAGTAAGATATCCAAAGGGAAGAAAAGGATCAACGATGATGATGATACAGGAAGTAGCGACAGAGATTCTAAAACCGTACAAGCTCTTCAAAGAGACATGTTGTGGATGATGAAGGAATTGAAGGCAAAAAAGGAGAGTGCCAAGGAGAGCAAGGAAGTATGATGTACTAACTGCAAGGCTGCAAGGCAGAACGTCATACCAAGGGCACCTGCCCGAGAAAATCACTCTATGACATTTGCCAGGTACTGGGCCATTCCATCAAGGAATGCCTATACAACTTGAAAATAAGAAGCACACAAATCCAAGGTGAGTAGAAGGAGACGTACCAATAGGGGATGTGGATGCAAAATTGGATAGTTTTTTGAGCAAATTTGACATGGGTGGAACGGACATCCCACCTCCATCACCCAACATGACATTGGGACTTCCTTTCGAGTGGCCTACACAGACAGAGGCACCCTTGACAAAAGAAGGGGGCCACATGAGACAGGGAAATAGGGTGCCAGTCGAGGTCATCAAGATAGAAGAAGAGAGTGCACACCTCAAGGGTGAGGGGGTGGCACCACAGCGAATGGGGGAAGCAGCCAAGGCCTCTATTGAGAGAGTACAGGATGGACATCTCCAGGTGTCCAAACCCGACCCTTGAGATGCCATTGGTACCATTACCTCACAGAATTGGAGGGGATTTATGTAGTCACTCGGGAGGTGGCAAAGCTGGTAAGGGGGGTTGAACTTGACATACTCTTGGTTCCAACGAAAGCTGATAGGCTCCTTCACTTTATGAGGGATGGATACAAGCAAGAGTTCGCACAACACTTCAGAGCCCAGGGGTGGCCGGATACAGAGACACTTGAGATGGTGGAATCTTAGAGTCACCCATACAGTGGTGAGGGGCCCAGTGGAGTGTTAGGCACTCTACGAGATATAGACAATGCATTTTAGGCTATTTTTTATGAGCTCCAAAAAGTTACACACTCGACACAGGGGTTGTAGGCAGGCAGATTCAATGCAATGGAGGAATTGGCACAACAGGAGTGCCTTACTATGGTTGAGAAAGAAGGGCGTATGGACCTAAAGAAAGAATTAGAGTAACAGTGGGCCCTTCTGATGGCAAGGGATATGCAACTTCAAGAGATATCAAGTCAATTGGACACTATGCGGAAGGATCTTCTGGAGGCAGCACAATTGGTGAAGGTGGCTAGGGACTGCCAATGAGTGGCTCAAAGAGACCTTCGGATCCAGATTGAGCAGGTGTAGTACCTCCGAAAACAACTTCCTACCTCTTAGAGTGCACCTGGTGAAACACCCTCCACCACTCTAGGGACGTCCTCTTACATCCCTTCTTCCCAGTAATTTAGTAGTGTTTAGCCCCATTTTGTTTTGTTGTTTGGAAGACGACTTTGTTTTTGGGGGGCCTGATGTTGGCGGTTGATTGCCGACATATGAATAATACTTTGTTATGTTAGTTAATAAATGGCAAGGCAATGTTCCTGTAGGAGTTAGTTGGTAGCTGCCAACTATTGGTATCTCGGCCAACTGTCAGGTAGTATATATATGTTATATTGTAAAGGGAATAGGATCACTGTTGTATCCAGTTACATGTTGAAATAAAAGTTATATCTTTTTGCCACAATTGTTCTAGGAAATATATATGTTGTTATTGTTCATGTACCTGTTATTTTCTGTTTACTTTTGGTAGTTTGAGAACCCACATTGTAGGGAGTAAACAGTTAGCTATTCCCGACTTCTCCAAGCCCTTTGAGCTTAAATGTGATGCTTCTGGTGATTGTATTAGTGATGTCCTAATGCAAAACAAACACCCAATTGCATATGAGAGTAGGAAGTTGAGAGGTGGATAGAAGAGCTATTCATTTTATAACAAAGAGATACTTGCCATTATGCATGCTTTGGCCAAGTTCAAACAATACCTTGTGAGAGGTAAGTTTATTGTCAAAGAAGATCATAATAGCCTCAAATACTTCCTAAATCAAAAGGATCTTGATAATAAGTAGAAAAAGTGGGTAAGCTTCAAGCTTATCATTTTGACATCAAATATTTCAAGGGGAAGAAGAATGTAGTGGCTGATGCATTGTCAAGAAGGCCACATTTGTATTCATTGACGAAGATTATAGTAAATTGGAAGAAACGAATTCTTGTAAAGTATGCCAAGAGGACATTTGCCAATAGTTTTTTGGATGGTTCTTTGCATTATGACAAATATAACATAAGGGATGAATTCATAATTTATAATGATACGATCTTTTAGTTCTTGAATCAAGGTTTGAGCTAACGATATTAAAGACATTTCATGATGCACTTGTGCTTGGCCAGCTTGGTTTCTATAAGACTTACAAGCAAATCCATGAGAGATTTACTTGGAAAGGGACTAAAAATGAAGTCCTTAAGTATGTTCAAGAGTGTTCTATATGTAAACAAAATAAAAATGAGCATACTTATCCTGCTAGTTTGTTGCAATCCCTGCCCATTCCCAACAAAAAATGGAAAAATATCTCTATCAATTTTATTGTAGGACTTCCCAAAGTGCAAAGGAAGGATTGCATATATGTGGTGGTGGATTGGTTGACCAAACTTGCTCATTTTTATGCCATTTCAGGAGTGTTTATAGAGGTACAAGTGGCAGATTTTTTCTACAGGGAGGCATTTAGGTTGCATGGGATGCCTAAACACATTGTTAGTGACAAAGGTAGCAAGTTCTTGAGCTTACTTTGGTAGGAGTTGTTTAGATTGAGTGGGACCAAAATTACTCCTAGCATTAGTTACCACCCACAAACAGACAAGCAAACAGAAATTGCCAACAAATGGGTGAAAAGATACCTTTGTAACTATGTTTCAAGGCAAAAAAAGGCATGAATGAAGTAGTTGCATTTGGGTGAGTATTGCTCTAACTCCACCTATCACATGTCTATTAAGATTTCTCCCTTCATGGCGTTGTATGGATGCTCCTAGCTTCGCTGATTTGTTGTTTGGTGATAGTAAAGTGCCTAAGAATAAAAATTTATTGCAGCAAAGTCAAGATATAATAAAATCTTTGAAAGAAAATATCCAACATGCTCAAAATCAACAGAAATTGTATGCAAACCAGCTCCGTGTTGAGCGTGCATTTGAAGTAGGAGACATGGTTTACTTGCAATTGCAACCATACAAGTGATCCACTCTCAAGATGAGTGGATCGAAGAAGTTGAAGCCATGATTGTATGGTCCATTACGGGTCTCTGAGAGAACTAGAGAGGTGGTATATGAGTTGCTACCTAAGAGTAGCATGTTGCACAATGTCTTCCACATGTGTCACCTCAAAAGGGCACTTCGACACAATGATATTCTCTCTTCTAAGTTGCTCCCTTTGTACGAGGAATGAAAACTTGTGTTAGTTCCAAAGGCAGTGATTGGTTATAGGTAGTGTACTTTGCGAAAGAGGACTATTACGGAGTATTTGGTGAAGTGGAGGAACTTACCAGTAGAGGATGCTACTTGAGAGAGTGCACAGATTTTAAAACATCTAAATTTGATATTGCTTGGTGACAAGCAATCAGGGGAGGGAGGGCAAGAATGTCTCCTTCTTGGACCTAGTCAACTGTGGTGACTATTAACCTATACCTGAGTCCTTGTTAGCCTATTGGTGGTGGTTGTTTACCCTCTCGGGTGAATAGCTTAAAGCATACAGATACAACACATAATGCAGAATAATAATGCCATAGATATCAGATAAAATATAAGAGATGTTATTCCATTCCTAATCGTGTTTGTTTGTACAAGTTACCTCCGAGGTATATAAAGGTACCGGGGGGGTGCGAGTGCCAACCGTCGCACCGTAACTACCATCCCTTGGTTACCGAACTAACAAAGACAATTACAACTTAATTAAATGTTTTATTCCTGAGTCCTTGTTAGCCTATTGGTGGTGGCAACATTCTTGGAGAGCTATATATCATTTTTCCTTGGCTTTCAGCAGTAGTGTGGTGATTAGTTGATGTTCTAGTTTGTTTTGATGCACTTTGTAGCATTTTAGGCCTTCGAGGTTGTTCTCCACAATTCTTGTAGGACACAACTAGTTAAAGTAAGTGCTCATTTTGGTACCCAGCATCATTTTTTAGCACCAATTTTTTCTTGGCATGATCAGTTTCAGTTTTTGGTGCCTTGGTGATGTTTTCCATAATGTGGTTGATATTATTCAAATTATTTCACTACAGTTATTAACTATTAAGTTAACATTTATATTATTCACTTAAGTGTTTAAATTTTATAAAGCAATATTATGTCCCCTCAAGTGGATGCCTAGGCGAAAAGGGGAAATGGACATAAATTAATTTTGAATTGTAAAAAAGCTTTTGAGGGAAAATGGTTTATTTTGAATTTAAAATTTTTCTTTTTTCCCTCCAACTCCATATAAGGGGGGTTTTGGCTCTCATTTGTATTATTCAGAAGTGCACACATCACAAAATGCTGTCAAAATGAACAGAGAGTTCTTTTGAGGATTAATTGAGGATGAAAATTCTCATCAAATTACTAGTTTCGGTGGTGAAAGATCCTCCCTAACTAGTAGAGGATTTCATTCAAGAATCGCATTGTTTTCACTAAATTTTTGGAGTCCAAGGTTTCAAGGAGTTGAAGATATACAATGTTTGATTGTAGAGTTTTTGGGTATGTTTAATTGATACTTTGCATTGGTTTTTGTGTTTTCATTGTGTCTTTGGGTGGTGTTGTCATGCCCCCGCCATGATACCTTCTTAAATCTGATATACATCACCAATCAGAAAATTGTCTTATTTAGAAGACATCACAATTTTCTAATATCTAGCCGACCCCTTTATGTAAGTGCTTGAGTTTAATGAAAATAAGTAATAACGTTGGCCAAACTTTATGGAAATGAAAACAAAATGATTAAAATGACTGATGGCCAACCTTTATGGGAATAAAAACAAAACGGTCAAAATGACTGATGGCCGACCTATCCTTGACTGCCCAAGATAATATATTTAAGGAGGTGAAGTAGTTAAGGTTAAGAGTTATGAGAGCAAGATAAAATCAATCAAATAAAGGCCAACTCATATATTGGCCATCTTGATACTCAAACCTTAAGGCATATATAAGCACCGATACATAGGATGATTTAGACACAGCAATCACTATACAAAGACACATTTAATTATTGCGAAGTAGTGATATCAGTCCAGGCAGCGATCTCATTACTGATTAAGGCAGTGATTTCATTATATTAACAATGGCAAGTTGTAAAGGGGAAAAGGTCAGTATAAGAAGACACCACCCTTGTAAATGTTAATTTTAGGATCAGACTGTAGCAAATTAGATAGCAATAACAGAAAGCAAATCAATGTGCACAAGGAACACCAAGAATACCCTGGGAAAACCTCCCTCTTGGAGGTTAAAAACCCAGCTATAAATCTCAGATCTTATTATGCAATAATCAGAAGTATCTTTACAATATGGCTTCAACATTTGAAACCAAAGTTCCCACACTCGGACTCGGCTTGGACTCGGCAATGGCTCGGCAAAATAAGAAAACCCTTGAAATTTAGAGATTTTTAACGATTTAAAACTTGTTTTATACACCCATTATTGAATTAAGCTTAAAGACACTATAACATCATCAAATAGAAGCTAATTTGATCACATACATAAACATACATCCATCACATGCGTAGAAATGTAAATTGTAGCTGAAGGAATTAGAAAACATAGATATATAGAGTTATAAATGTTGTCGAATGTATATATAAAATCCATGACTTCAAATGTTCCCTAAACATATATGTAACTGTAAAATGTAAACAAAAACAAGTCTATGGCTCAGGCTCAGGCTCAGCCTTGTCTATCTGCCTCCTAGAAAGGCGTCTAAGGTAGGTCCTGGATGACTGAGTAGCCATAGTCTCTGCCTGTGATGTGCCAGTCTGAGTAGCCATAGGTGTTGTGCCTGATCGTGCTCTATCCTCCTCCTTTGCCATAGCCACAGCCTCAACCTCTCTGTCTGCCTGGTCAACCCACTCAAGGTCCTCATCAGTGAAGACTGAATTGGTGGACTCAGTGAGCCAATCGGACTCGGGGTCGACTTCCTCTAGAGTGATCGGAGAGGAGTCAGCGTCCAAAATCTGTCTGATCCAAAGACGGAGGTTGTAATGAACAAAGACTAGATCATTCAACCTCTCCACAAACAATCTATTTCGCCTATTCGAGTGGATGTGCTCGAACATGCTCCAGTTGCGCTCACATCCAGAAGCGCTGCATGGCTGGCTCAATATGCGGATGGCAATTTTTTGAAGGATTAAAAAATGTTATGTTTTTTTTGTTTTTTTGATTGCACTTTTTTAAGTGACACCGGTCGGGTCACGACCCTCGGACTTGGCGAGTCAGGGAGTGACTCGCTGACTCGACGAGTCAAGTGAGTCACGCCCCCTGACCCGTCCGAGCCCGAGTTAGGGTCACCGTGACCCGGTAGGGGTCACCCGGCCCACGTGACTCGCCGCGAGTCACGAAACTCTGCTTGAAACAATCAGAACCAGCAAACTATGCACAATAGAATAATGCCTTCAACCTAGGATATACACACAATGAAGAACTTATCTCCAAGAATAGGATGTATGTTGTTACAGGGAAGTTTGATGTCTCAAAGATGGAGTTTGTTGCTCCTAGGGTGAAGATTGCTATCTTCAAGGATAGTTCGCTGCCTTCAAGAACAATTCGTTGAGTTATGCTGCTGATCATAGATGAATTCGCTGAATGAATGATGTGTTTGTAAAATAGAGAAACGAAAATCGCCAGACTCAACGAGTCCAAGTCCGAGACATGCTCACCGAGTCTCTGGGACTCGGACTCGGACTCACCCGAGTCTGGCTTGCAAACTCACCAGACTCGCCGAGTTGGGGAGTTCGGCAAAAACTCACCAAACTCGGCGAGTCCAGTGCCTGAAACTCGGCTACTGGCTGGGTTACGTAAAATGACAAAAAAAGAACATTTTAAAAAGTTTTTTTAAAATGAATGGTCTCATCTTTGTTCACTACAACCTCTACCTGAGAATGAGAAAAATTAGAGTTACAATATGTCAGCCAATAGAAAAATAACACCCAACGCCTTTATTAAATAATAAGTTTTTTTGGCCGCGCAAGGAGCGCTGCCCCCAAACCCCCGTCGAAAAATATGGGGGGAAACTGCATCAATAGAAGTAGGGAAAATTTAACCTCCGAGTTTGACACTGATTGGATCGACTAGGTAGATATAGAGCCTAAGACTATAGCCATGGCAGAGGAGGAGCGAAGAGCACGAGCACAGATAGGAGATTCAGAGGCAGATAGTGACACGGATGTTCTTGATGTTGGTGAGCATGGCATGGTGTCACGAGGAGCGGCTATGGTTTGTCGAATCATCCAGGACCTACCTTAGACGCCTTCGTAGGGGGCCGAGGCCGGAGGGTGCAGCCGTGCTGGCTCCTCTGAGCCATAGGCTTGTAGTTGTATTTACCTTTGGTATTTGTATGAAACATTTGATGATGATCATATGATGACATGGATTTTTTATTCCATGAGTTTTGTAATATTGTATACATTTGACAATATTTATATATCTATGTTTGTTATTTCCTTCAGCTACAATTTGCGTTTATGTTTATGTGATTGATGTATACTTGTGTATGTAATCAAATGAGCCGAGTTTGATGATGTTATTGTGTCTTTAAGGTGTATTCAATAAAGCGTGCCTGAAACAAGTTTTAAATCTTCAAAAATCTCAAAATTTCTTGAGTTTTTCACTTTCCCGAGTCCAGCCAAGTCTGACCCCGAGTCCGATTCGGCCTTGCCGAGTCCGAGCCGAGTCTGAGTCCTGTTTCTTTGGACTTTGTACCATGATTGATGCCTTGTATTTACAGGAGGCTTAGCCTTTTAACTCTTCCAAGTCAGCTTACATGAAGAACATATTAATTACAATTTAATCCTTTAAATTTGGCACCAAGATTGATTTAGTTCCACACGTTACAAATGACCCCAATATGGGTCAGATCCAACACGTTACAGCCTCCATATGTTTTATTATGATTATTGCAAAATAGGACATGACCTAGCTACAACATTAACAATAAAGACCGTGACCAAAGGAAGGGACATGACCCTCCATTGTAAATTGAAGGCTACATAAGGAGAGACTTCAATTGAAGACAAAAGAATCAAAGAAGAGAGAAGATCTGATACACATATAAATCTGAGTATAAACAGCAGATCAGATTTGATATAAGGTAAACAACAGACCTGTATACTAACAAGTATTTGGTATGCAATAGGGTTAGTGTTATTATGCATCTAAATTCTTTAAAACACCTTTTGCCAAAATATTGATAACTTGTAAATTTATTATGTTTCTTTAAATTAATTAAAGTTACCTTCTCCTTATTCCCACAAGCAATCATATGTCATGTCCCCTTTTGTTAAAAATTGGATTTTGGTGAATATTAACCCCATTTTATTCTTCCATGGGTTAATTGGACAAGCTAAGGGAGGAAAACTAATTTAATATTTTTGAATGTCCAAATATTCTCAATATCAAAAAGACATTTAAATATTAAATTAAATATTTGGAAACACTTAGTAGGGCGTTGGATTTTGTACCGCAATGAGAAGTTCGAAATATTTCTAATTAATGACTTTCCCACTAAGAGTGGAGTAGAAGATTGAAATATTGGTAATTACTAATTAATTATTTTCCCACCAAGAGCACATTTGGCAAGGAATAGTAGAGTGCAAAATTAATATATTTCTAATAAATGACTTTCCCACCAAGAGCAAATTTGGCAAGCAAAAGGTGCGTGGAAAGTTGTTGCATGATGAATTTTACAAAGTTTCCTCCGTTACAAGTGGAGAAGAATCTTTGACAACTCAATGATGACTTTTGGGCAATTGTCATAACCAAAATAGCAAGAATTCTCAAGGAAGAAGTTTGAATTTGGGTGTCCAAATGTTGCATGCGGATTGAATATAAATATTATAATTTTGGTCATTTTGAGGGTATTCTTGATATCACTTTTTCTCTCATGTTTACATATTTGTAGGAAGATTCTTCAATGGACGAAACCCTGTTGGAGTAGAAGACTTGTGGACGAAAACCCATGAGAAGCAAGTGATCAGAGGATGGAAAACCTTTTCTCATAGTGGGCTATCTCATCCAGCGTTTCTTCATTTCAGTTTGCAAGACTGCAATGGAGTTGTTTAAAGTGGTTTAATGAGCATAGTTGTCTGTTTTTTGTTGTTGTGAGTTATTTGTGGGTGCATTACAGCAATATGCTACTGTTATAATGTCTGTAACAAACTATATATTTTGTGCTTTCCTAGGTAACCCGAGGACACGTCCCCCGGCTGAAATCCCCCGTCCCTATACCAAGGCCATTTCGAGCACTTGCGGACGTTTTGGGTGTTAATTTTAGGATCAGACTGATTACAATAAACAGAAAATAACAAATGCAACACACATAACACAGTGATACCCTAGGAAAACCTCCCTCTTGGAGGTGAAAAACCCAGCATGAATGTCTCAGATCAGATTAGGATAAACACAGTAGCAAATTACAATCTTGACCCTTCTTAGGGCACACAATAACTTATCTGATATATAGATCTGATCAGACTTGATGTCACCACCCAGAATGCAGATTGTTGATCATATATTGGAGTTCGCTTGTCTTGGAGAAAGGTCGCTCAGTATGAACAAGAATTCAGTAGTGCATAGCAGGTTCAGCAGCCTAGAATGATAGTTCGCCCGGCCTAGGAAGAGTTCGCCCAACAAGTTCGCTTTACCTAGAAGTTGATTGCTCAGCATAAAATAGGATTTCGCCAAACCTAAGACAGGTTCACTGACTGGGACTTCAATTCGCTGCTCTATGATGACAACCGAACCTCCAGCTGCTGCCCTTTAGTTATTCGCTGATGCAGAGATGATTCGCACAAATGAATGATAGATAGATTGCTTGATGATGATGTGATCTTCAATTGCTCTTACATATATAGGGAATGATCCATTTAACTTCCCTTGGTCGGCCTTGTATAGTTTTGGCGCCAAGTTACAATTTAATTCACAAGTTACATTAGTATAGGACTTGACCTATATCATTAATACAAGTTACATGTAATACAAGTTACACCCATCGCCCAAATAGGGCTTGACCCAAATAGGGTTTACACATTTACACAATAAAGTAAGATGCCAAAATGGTAAGGCCAATAGGCCACTTAGCATTTTATGTACTAGGTCGGCCCTAGAAGGTATCCGACCTAGCTACACATCAACATTGGGGATGTCCCCCCGCCGTCTCCAAAATTGCAAAATCTGCAGGAAACGTCCTGTTGTGACCTATTTCACACATCGCCCCATCGCAGATGGGGGACCCCTATTCTTTTGCTTTTTAGGGTTTTGTCCTAGCTCTGCAATTTCGTAGGTCCATTTTCTGAGGGAGTTCTGAGTTTGAGTTTCTGAGGTCATCCCGAGCCAAGTTGAGAAATCATGTTCAAAATCACCTTTGAACGTTGTCAAAGTACTTAGAAGGTCTAAAGGACGAGGATCACAATTGCTTTGGGTCATTTCTGACTTTCTATTTTTAGGAATTTCTGCTTTTTTGAAAGTGGAACCTGGGTTTTGTTCCTCAAGTCATTTGGTCACTGCCCATGTTGTCTGAATTTGAAAATCTTGTGTCTAAGTATAAAAAGCAGGGCTTTGTTTTTCTCATTTTTTTCTGGAATTAGGGTTTTGATCCTCAAGCCATATTATTGCTACCCATGTTCTCAGATTTGAAAACTTATGTCTTTAAGGGTAAAAAGCAAAGTAAAACCCTAATTAGGGTTTTTGTTCCAGATGATCCAGGTATGAACATGGCAGGTCAAAGATGGACATGACAATTTGAATGAAGATGTTTTGAAGAAAAAGTGGAATGAAGATGAAAATTCGTCCAAGGGAAGACCAAGTTTGACCAGCCAAGCACATAAAAGAATGGCAGACAAAGGGTAAATTTCGCCCACGGCATGAGTGAAAGCATGTCCAAGCTTCTTCAAACCCCACCTTATCCAAGGAAGAGTGAAGTCCGCCTTGGAGGATTGTCCAAGAATGTGCCAAGACCACTTTGGCAAGGTAAACCTGAAGTCTGACTTAGCCAAAGGAAAGATGTCCAAGCATTGGCAAACTCCTACCTTGAGTTGAGAAACTCATGGCGAGAGTTAGTTAAACTCATACCTTAGGTTAAAGTTAAGTCAACAACAAGGAAATCAAATTCTATACCAAGTTTGCTAAGCTCAAGAAAGACAAGCTAAAGCAAAGGAATAAAGCAAGGCAATATGTCCAAGCCCCCTCCAACTCCCCCTTGGCAAGGAAAGGCTCAAGTCCGCCTTGGCTAAGCATCATCCAAGTCCACCTAGCCAAGGAAGAAGTGGAAAAGCATGGCATGACTTCTTCAAAGTTCGCCTTGTCCAAAGACACGCCAAGTCCGCCTTGGCAAAGCATACACAAAGTCCGCCCAGGGTGGATGATAAAAGGCACATGGAAGGTGGCAGAAGCAATATGAAGTTCGCCTAGATGGATGTCCAAAGATCATCCAAATCCGCCTAGGCACAAGTTCAACTAAAGCACAAGACAAAGCATGCCCAAAGACATTCAAAGTCCGCCAAGGACTAAATCACAAACATAAGTTGGCAAGGCTTCTTCCAACTCCGCAATGAAGAAAAGCAAGGCAAGGTTTGAGAGGTAGATAAGAAGTTGGCTAAGGAACCTTAAACTCTGCCCATGTCCAATCATACTCCAAGTCCGCCACAAGGAGAGGAATAAAGCACAAAGGAAACTTGTCCAAGCTCCTTCCAACTCCGCCCAAGGCAACTTGTCTAGACTCCTTCCAAGTCCGCCCTATACACATGATGATATCGAGTTGGCAAGGCACTAGCAAAGTCCGCCATGTGCCAAAGGAGGTTGAAGTCCACCCATGAGATGAAAAGCATGAACTCCGCCTTGGCATATAACCTTCCAAGTCCACCTAGAGATGGCATAAGGAAGATAAAATCAAAGCAAGACAAAGTTGGGAAGGACGTGGCCAAGAACACATGAAGTCCACCCAAGGAGATAGAAGACATGAAAGATAAAAGTAAAACAAAGAAAAGAATGTCTTGTGCCTAGCAAAGTCTGCCTAGGCAAGGAAAGGTGGGGGTTTGGCACGGTAAAAAAGAAAACAATAAAATTTTGCCAATGTAAATTGATCAAACACAAGTTGTCCAAGATGAATTATGATGTTCACCAAGAAAGATAAGACATTGGCTAAAGCCCACTTCGAAGAGAAAATAAAATTTTGCCAAAATAAATTGTCCAAACACTTTGGAAGTTCGATCAAACACAAGTTGGCAAGATTTAGACATTCTAAATTTGTCCAAGCATAAATGGAATATGTGAAGATGCCTAAGCTAGACGTAAAAATTTGCCTAAGACTTGGATATTAGACATTAAAATCAACTTGCCATGATGAAGAAAGAAAAATGGCTAAAGGAAATACAAATTTGAGAAAAATTGCAGATGAAATCAAGTGTCAATCAACAAACAGGTTGGAAAATAAAATTTGACACACATAGTATTTTTAATTATTTTCCAACACTTACAATTATTTTTCCTCCAACACTTGGAAATATTTTCAAAAATTCAAGAATTTTGGAAAATAAAAGAAAGTTCTAGAAGATTCCTTAGTTAAGGATAAATTTGAGAGAGAAAAAAAACTTTCCATTTTGGGAAGATTTAAAACATTAAAACACAAAAAAATAATTAAAAAAATTAGAAAAAAAAAACAAAGAAGAAGCTTCTGAGTTTTAAAACCTTAAGCTCTATGTATTTTCAACCAGTCACTTTCAAACTCATTATTCAAGTTGAGAATTTGGAGAGCAATTGAGAAGAAGTTTTCTCTCAGATTTTGTGGAAATTAATTTCTTGAAGAGAAATTTTGAAGAAGTAAAATTCTTCTAAGTCAATAAATTAAGTGCTTTTTTAATATTTTAAGACAGATTTTCAGAATTGAAGGTAAATTTCAGTGACAAAGATCAATTTCTAAGACACAAAATCTGAGATTGGCTGAATTTTTCTATTATTATGTCTTATTTATCTCAAATTCATTGATTTCTAGACCAAATTCTCCATTTTCAGTCTGCTTTTTTGCAGAAATTTAGCTTTTTGACAAGCTTAAAGTGATTTTTTCAAGAAAAAAGGGTCTAAAATCATAATTAAAATCAGCAAGTTATCTCGAAAATAATATTGAATTTTTATATGTTATGCAGGTTAATGACCACCAAAGAAGCACCTTCCAGAAAAGCACCAATGAAGTTTGCCAGTAAAGAACTACAGTAGGAATTCAAGATTAGATCTAAATGGAAGAATATCACAGACACTGACCTTGGACATGTGGATTTAGAAGAATTCAAAAAGAGAATGTACGGTCATGATGAACACCCACCGACACCCATTGCCTGCCGGATGATGAGAAATGGCATCGTCCAAGCAGCTGGATTTCCTCTAGCTAAACAATGTTTTGAGCTGATGGTCGAGTGTGCTAAACACTACAATGCACAGTCAAGAGAGGTCATTGCACCTGGTGGAAGAGTTTTAGCTAATCTTTCAGAGTTGTCCATTCAAGAAACATTTGGAATTCCAAACTACGATAAAACCTCCTACAAGACCAAAGAAGATACCCAAAAGATTTATGATGCCCAGTTCGAACTCTATGCAGCAAATGTTAACAAATCATGGTTAGAAAAGAAAAGACCCCAAGGGAAAGTGCCAAAGATCCTGCTACGTCCAATTTTCAAGGAAGAATATGGTAACATTATCTTATTGTTGAATAGAGTAATGGGCAGCCTTAAGGGTGCGCCATTTTGAGATATGGATGTATTACTTCATAGATGAAATTACCTCGGGAGTCCGGATGTTCAATTGGTCCTGCATAATCAGCAACAACCTTCATGAACAATTGATAAATTTGGAGAGGACAAAGTCATTCTACATGAGCTCCTACATTATCTACCTGTTGGCTAGTACTTATAGATATTCCGGACTTATTTGTAGAGGTGTGGTTGGTAATGGTAAAGGTGAATTTAAATCTTATGATTGTTACCCACAACTGCGGCTTAAGGAGAAGAGCTATCGAGCACATGATGCATTCTTAATGTACATCACAAGAACATTGCAAGGAGGAACTCACCAAAGGTTATCTCTTGAAGCCAAAAGTTTGATCAACAAGTATGGATCCTAGTTTATGCAGTTTCCAAAATTTACATACATAAGAGTCCAAGGTTTTGACGGTCGTCCTTACCGACTTCCGATCTACCCAACCAACAAGATGGTTCTACTTGAAGTTCTCAGACAACTTGAAACATATTAGAGCTTCAAAAGAATAAGGCAAAAAGCAACAATTACCTTTCCATTCTTTATTGGAAATATGGAGGAGTCTTGTTCGACAGCACAGGCAGCTGAAAGTGCCAAGCTAGAAATGTAGTGGTATCCCTTTACATTCTACCGATCCAGAGCTAATTTTGATCCTCTCGGTAATATTGGATCAGTGAATGGAGAAAGATTCAGAAATAGAGCAGACATAGAAGATTTTTAAGAAAATGCTACAAATGAGTTTGACATCAGGAAAAGACTATTTTCTAGACTACCAGTAAGCTTGATCAAAACGACTGAGCCTTTTCTTGTGCCAGATCAGCTGGAAGATAACATAGAATATATTCAACCTAGCTTTGATGAGCATGCACCTCTTTCTTCTATCAAATGGTCAGAGCCAAAGCATGCAGACTTGACCACCTTGATGCGGCCAGTTATGAAATATTCCAGGTGGTGGGTTGATCAACAGTGTCATAAATTACGATGGGGAAATATAATCTTAACTTAAGCCCTGATGGGTGAAGCAGAAGGATATTCTTCAAATGAGGAAGCAACTCAAAGTGCCAAACCAATTGAAAGTGCTAAAAAGAAGGGGAAGGTAGTTGTGAATGAAGGACCTGTTCAGAAGAAGCAAAGGATGGAACCATCTCGTTCTACCACATCTAAGAATGAAAACTATATATTAATTGTTGATGAATCATTGGCTGAGATAAAGATTCCTTCTCCAGTTCATGAAGAAAACATAGAATTAATCCATCAAGAAGATGAGCAGCCTCCGTCTCCTACTAGCACATAAGTAGTGGAGTCAGATAATGAAATGGATTTTGAAGAAGGTGAATTTCAAGAAGGAATGATTTCCACCCTTAAAGGTATCGCATGTGAAGAAGGCAATCAAGAAGTGAAAGGTATTGAGCAACCCACTGTTCTTGATTGGCCGAAGGAGAGATTGAAAATAAAGACACAAGAAGTAGAAGTTCAAGAAGAAGATGACATGGCTGATTTCTTGGCCAAGTTAGAGAAAACTGCAATAAAGAAGCCAACCAAAAGGTTTTCCACCATCCAGAGAGATGAAGTCGGCTGCAGGACAATGCAGATTGTTGTACCAAAGGTAGGTAAGGCAAAAGGAGATATTGCTTCTTATGAATATGAAATCACCACATTCAATTTGGGACCAACTACCAAGAAGCAGGAAGCTGAAGATTTGGATAATTCAGTTGCTTCCACGAAGGCAAGGCTGGACAAAGAAATAGGGAAAAAGAAGGAATATAAGAAAGAAGTTGAGCGCCTAAGGGATTATATTCAGTATTTGACTAAGCCACTTGATCAAGCAAATCCAGAAGCTCCTCCACTTTTGAATTCACGGGAAATAGTTAGAAGTTTTGAGGAAGAAGCAGTGACAACCAAAGAGACTAAGGCATGGATGGAAAGCATAGGTAAAGAGGTAGCCACATTTGCGGAAAGGTTAGCATTGACATATGGACAAACTTCCTCTCTACTCTCCAAAATTACAAGCATGGCAGAAGCATGGGCTGATCTTCAGGACATTCAGGAAAGAACCATCCCCTGCCTTAGAGTGTTGAAAGGAATGTCAAAGCAAGAATTAGTTGATAGTAGTATAATTGAAGCAGGAGCGGCATATGATTTCAGCAATTGGCACTGGACATTGGTTGCACGCAGTGAAGTCTTGGAAAAAGTGAAGGCAGATGCTGACAAAGCAGAGGAGCAGATAAAAGAAATTCAAGACAAGGTTTACCTTGTAGTTGCAGAGATACTTGAAACAGAAACTATCCGAGAAAAGGATATGAAGTCAAAAAATCTAAAAGACAAGACACAAAAAATCTTCTCCACTGAACCAGTCCTGAGGCAAAATTTGTCGAAGGCATCAAACCTCCTGTCCATCAGAGATGCTTTCCAAAAACAGGAATTAGATTGGGAAATCACTTTTGTTGTATGTGCAGATGATTTGGAAGGATTAGAATTCAGAGTCAATATGCTGCCACATGTCACGATGGAAGAGGTTGATCAGATTGTGTCCAAGTCATTGAATTTTCTATTTCTCAACAGGAGAAGGGGGTGCAATCCTAAAAAATAGAACCTTGTGCCACTTGTCTCACATGCACTGGATATTGATTTTATTTTGGGAAACTCTAATTAGGGTTAGGTTGTCTTGATCTTGACCGTTGATCTCGGCCATTCATTTGTTTTCAAAAACTCTATATAAACTCATTCTCTCATTTCATTTCAGTGTGGAGAGATTTATCAAATTGTTGCATAGAGCTACTTGGATAATAAAAAGTTCATTATCAGTATTGTTTTGAAGTCTTATTTGGTATCAAGTGGTTGCATGGTTGCATATTTTCTTCAACACTTAGAATAGATTTGCTTTAAGTAATTTGCTTTGAAATTGTTAGATGAATGAAGGATTGATAGTTTAGATTGGTGAAATTTTGCTCATACTTTTGTTGGATGGATGATTTTCATTCAATGTGTAAAGTTAGCCTGAGCTTTGATGTGGATGCTTAACTTCTACTTTGAGTAATATTGTTCAATTGTTGGTATTATTCATAAGTGTGAAAATCTTAAGCACAACGCTAGAAGATTGCACCTACTTTGCGTAGTTGTCCAAGTGTGGTGAAACAAAGTGTCATTACCAGTTTCACCCAGTCTTTACCGTCTCTCGAGTTCATAGGAATAGCTTAGCAGTAGTTAGAATTCCTAAACCCTTATCCTTTTTGTCCTTCTTTTTGCAATCCTAAATCAGAAAATCCAAAAACAAAGAGCACTTATTGATAAATTCACCTAAGTCCAGCTCGTGAATGATACTAGTTGTCAAGCGTAAGTCCCCCTTGTATTTTAGCACACACTACCCAAGAACCTATCCACATAAAGTCGCTCGTCCACACATATAGACATTGAAGTCGCCTTGTGGTCTTTCTCGCAATCTTGGCACAAGTAGTGATTTTTTTCAGGAGAGGATAGAGTATCCTTGGATATTTTATTCTAAATGTTCGGTATATGATAAAACGTACACCAACACGTCCCAAAAACTTGAGGACAATGGTGATTATCAAAGGGGATGTCCCCTGGACGATTGGGGATGCCTGTGACATCCCCTAAACGTCACGAGGATGGCCAACTGTCCCCCTTTTCCCAGCCCATTTAAAAATAAAAAAAGGCTAAAATGTTTTAAACAATCATTTTTTTAATTCTTTTTGTGGTCCCCAGACCTCAACAATAATACATTTCCGGGATGGGGGATTCGCTATATTTTGAGAGTGAAATATGGTAGTTGCCATTCTTGTTTAGTTTGTTTCAATAAATAAGTTATTAAATATTCAAATATATTGGTTGCCCACATTTTGGAAGGCATGTTGCATTATATTTACAGATCAGACATTTAATAAATTTTTGGGAGGTAATTTTGATTAGGTGATTTTCACTGATATGAAAGGTGTAGGTCTGAATCATAGCCAAAAGCACTCAAAAATATGAATAACAGCTTGGTAATGAGTGTCACAAAAGCCAAAACTTGGTAGTGCATAAACAAGCGGTTGTAGGTCATAATAGTAATGGAATACTTTCAAAATATCTTCCAACCAGAAAGAAACAATGAACTACATGCAAACAAGTGCTGGCATATTGACAATGAATTCTGAATTATGAATGCAAAATGAGTATTGACAATGAATTTTGAACACAAATGTGGTATGTTAAGGTTCTATAATGTACATATAAATGCTTTATCCATGTTTTCATATGAATATAATGTATATATACATGTTTAATCTATTTTTCATATGAACATTTAAAATTTCCCTATATATTTAAAATTTCCCTATATTTTATATAGCCGTCCCCTTTGTTGTTCCCCCACCGTCCCCAAAATTAGCAAAAAATTTTGCCGTCCCCGTCCCGGAAACTCGGGGTAACATAGGTATTTTCCATTTGAAAGTCAAACAGTGACATTTGTGGTGTTTTAAGTGATTTGGATAAATTGTAAGAGTGATAATTTGTGGGTTTTGTTTAATATTTTGGAGTTTGGGAGATTTTGTGTTGCTGCTGTTATTAATCAGTTTCAGACCCGATCATATGATGCTCATATCAGAAAAATCAGTTTCTATAACATTCTCTAAGGTTTCCTTTAAATTGGTCTCTTCGGTGCAAGACTAGCTACCTAATTTAGATAGTTTTTGGTGTTATTTGTAGAATATACTGTCAGTTTATTTGCAGATCTAAAATTATTAATAAATATTGGGTTGAGCATATTACATCATATGAGGAATGGAAGGAAATAAGTTAGGGAGAGGCAGTATACCAGTTCCCTCAAATTAAGTAGGCCACCCCAAGTGATGGAATTGTATTAGTGGATATTCCTCCCACTTGTGGACCAAGGGGCGGGTTGTTATAGTGGATGCACTATGCTCTTGGGTTTAATTGGGATGAACAGTCTCTGGGCACCATTTCAAGGTTTTCCTTGCCGATTCTATTATGGTTGATTATGGAAATATGCTAGGGCTTAGGTTTTAATGGCAAATTTATTTATCACTTTATTGGATGTTAATTGTTCCTCAATGCTCAAACTCCTTAACTTTAATGTATTAACATTAGAATGCTAATGAAAGTAAATTATATTGTCGTTGGAATTGTTAATTTTGATAAAAAGCAGGTACATCCCAATTTGGTGACATTATAGTTGTTGCAGGTCTTACTAAACAATTTTAACACAGGGATTATTGAAGGGAGCTAAATTCATGGTGTACGCAATTTTTGAAGTCCTCAGACCTGGCTGACCATTTTTGGAGGGTATTTGTGACTTTGCAGGAGAAACCACTTAATATCACTAGCTGTACCATTCTGGCAGGTTCCTAGAGGCTGGTGCTACTATCCCAGGTTGGAACGCTTCAGCTTTTGGTCTTTTTTCTTCTCAATAGGTGGCGCTCAGTGATTGGCAAGCAATATTTGGCCTTGGTTTGGTGGAGACTTGAAGTTTGGTGGGTTATTTTGAGGTTTTGATGACTAGCTGCTATATTTAATCCAATGACATTACATGCTGAGTGTGAAAAAACGCCGTACAGGCCTGATATCTTTCTTTTTACACCATTTTGAAGGTGCGCGGTGGTGTTGGGTGATTACTGAGTGATATGGTGGCCTCCGGATATTATCTTATGCATTTTGGCACTGATAAGCAGGAGTGAACTCTGCTATTTTTGGATCTGTTACAGTCTAATTCAGACCTGCAGGACATTATCTATTTGACCTTGACAGTGCTGATTTCCAAAGAAGTGCTTATAGGCCTACCACTCTAGCTGGGAGGATTGTCCATGGTGATGGAATATCAGTTTTACATTTGTTGTCAGCTGTCTACACTAGAAGACTGTTTAGCAGGTCTGTAACCAGCCTATAATGCCTCTATTTTCGAGATATTTTGATGTTTTTTGTTGAACGATCAGTTGGTGCTTCATAGTATTTTGATATATTTTGCTTCAAAATTTGTAACAGGAGTTGTATAAATGCAAACATCATGGCAAAAATCTCTCATATTTACATGTTTATTGCTTTGAGTATCATTGTGGCTTCATTGGAAAAATTTCAAAAAAATTAGTGGTTCTTAATGTTACAATCAAATGATCTTGTTTCCCTTGAGGGAACTTCCCCTCCCATTATTGCACATGAAGCTTTAGGCTTGCCGCAATTCCTTGTGGGAGATGCAATATTTGGTGGTTTTTTAAAAACTAATTGCTCAACCTGTGGTTGTTTAGCCTCACTACTTTTCATTTGTAGGTGGTGGAGTTTTGGTTATCTACTAGTTCGCAATGGCAAGCAAGAAAAAATGTTGAGAGCTATATGTCTCCCCCTATGGTGATGAAGTCTCAGATAAAAACTTAAAAATGTGTTTGCAGTTAAGTCAGTGACCACATTAAAAATGATCCAATTTGTTTTCCACATTAACAAGGTGGTCAATAAGGGAGAACAAGGGATCAGGCAACCATCGCCAAAGATTCCCTAGTCAAGCATACTTGTTAAGTGCAAAATAGTCTTCAAATGGATTATGTGCTTAGTGATGAAAGAGGATGTGGATCTTTCAGAGGAACAAGAGGAGACATAGCTGGAGAAAGAGCAGAAATGGGACTTTGAAGAAGAGGATGCAGCTACTCTTCTATGTTCCAGTGTTGAGTTGAAGGTCAGCAGGCCGCAAAGTCAAATTACCGCTCTTGAGCAATTCTATAGAGATATTTTGAAGTATGTATAAGGGTTGTGAATGGTACACTATGATTGTAGCCTGGAAAGCTCTAGAATTGTAACCTTGATGACCCTCACAGCAGGAAACTTACAAAGCACTCTATGATGACAAGTTGCTGAGCTGCAGGTCATTATCCACTCTAACCAAGAAGGCATTTGGGATAGCAGATTGGATGCTAGCCTAGCAAGACTGCAGTTATGACAGCCTATGTTGAGCATGGTAAGGCAACTACCAATATGTTGTATTCATTTGCAATTGGTGCTTTCTGGGCTACAAGTTGTTGTGCCTGTTAGGAATAATGGCTTTTGCTGGTGTAGACATTTTTGCAGGTGAGACAACATTAGAGGGTCTGACATCTGGCTGTCTTTTACTGAATGAAAAGGCCGTTCTTTCTTTGAAGCTGGATGTTTCACCTCCTAGCAGATGGTTACATTTTTGTAATTATTCAGATGTGCTTGTGCACTATGGGGTATTTTGTAAGCGGTATTCTACTATAGCATGGCATTGTTTAGTGCTTTGCATTATGGGTGAGGGCGCCAGGGCCCAAAAAGATCTCTCATTTTACAAATTAAAATAACAAAATATTTATAGCTATAACTTTTTTGGTAATTACATATAAATTCATGACTGGCCATGCAGAAAAGAGAAAACCACTAGAACATGTAAGAATTCTGGCTTATTATTATGATGACAAACATAAAGATAATGAAAAAGTAAAGAAATCATTTCTTTGACGATAAATCAGAAGTTCTCAATAAAGTTATATTTAGTACACGTTATAACATTATTTCCATTGTGTAGAAATTCAAGATTGTTACTAGAGAACCTAAGAATTTAGGCAGACCAAGCTAATAATGAACCATGAACCACCACTACTGTACCTCTAGACAAAGAGGTAGCAATTGCATATGGCTGTCAAGAGGATTAGTGGTTAAAGGGGAGAGAACCACTACAAAGTTGGGGCTCATTTCTACCAAAATCATCAAAATGCCTCTTGACAAAGAAAGACTATTGTAGATTGTTTGTGCTAAGACCTACAGCCAGAGACAAATATCTCACATTGAAAAAATGACTTAAATCCTTCTGCTAGGCAAACACATCTGCTTAATCTTATCTTGGATTTCGTATTTCTCAACATGAATGAGCCATTATTTGTTTTCCAAATTAAAATTTGTTATGGTATGGGCAACAATTTGTAAAAATAATGTAGAAGTTATGCCACTGAACAAAGCTTTGCAACCCACATGTAGCTACTTTGAATTAAATTGGATAAAAACCAGCTATTAAAGAATTTTTTATTGAACATGATTAATGATGGCCAATGTATTATGTCATAACCCCTCTTTGGACATTGGATTAAATAAATACGATAATTAAAACATTTATTAATTAACATTTAATAATATTGGAAAAATCGTCTCATTTATGAGACTTCACGATTTTCCTCTAATGTATGATTATTAATGTTTATTATTTGTTATGACTATTATTTATTATTATTATTTTTTAATGTAACGTTCATATTTCAATTATTAATATTATATTAACTATTAAAGAAATTTTACCATAAAATACTATTAAAACATAAAATAGATATATTGAATATATTACACTTATCATATAACATGCTATTTAATAAATATAAAATATAACATAAATTGTCAAAATACATTATAAATAATATCGTATTAATACGATACCATAAATAGAACCAATATTAAAATACAATACAAATTTTGATCAGATTATGGATAGCTGTACAGAATACTCATACACTTTGTTGAAGACTCAGATACATATTCTGAGTACACAGTATATGAATATAATCTGTAATGTATAAATAAATACAGTTGGAGTATTATACACTGATGCATGCGGTTACACAGACATAGTAACATTAGCATCTATTAGACCCGAGGCTACAATATTTGGTGACTAATCAATGATTGGTTTTTATCAAGGTGTTAATAAGCAAATAAGGATGACAGCGGTGTATTAAAATAAACATCCAATTTCATCAAGTATCGCCACCCAACGATATAAATTATGAGACGGCAACAGGTAATATTAAGTCTTCTATAATAGCAATTAAGGAAGAATTCATATCAGTGAGAATTCAGAATCTTTATCAATATGATAGCACTTGTAATAATTAAGATCAACGGACATGATGATTACCTCTATGGCCAACTAATGTCAATCAAAAACGGTTATAATCATCGAAGGCATCTAACAGCAAGGAACATGATATACGGCAGTATTAGTAATACTACGACATATCGAGTGTTCCTAAAGATTGTTTCACAGATCACAATTATCATTAGCCATTGAATCTATCACCACTGTGATTGGTGATTACAATTTTGTTAATAGCCTGTAGTTTAATGATGATCAACTATAATATCACTCTAACCCACCGTTAGTTAGTAACAGCTCAATCATAACCGATAATTGATCAGATATGAGGAGGCAGCGATTACCAAGGCATTGATAAGTCTAAATTATAATTGATATTAGGGCATGATGAAGTTATGAAGAAATGTATGACGATGACAATCACCAGTGATTACATGAGACTTAACGAAGAGATGCGATGACTACATTAAGACAACGATCATAATAAAGACTTCTTCTTTGTTATGAAGAGATGTATCTAATTATGAGTGGTTCGATCCAAGAGAGACATGATTCCTCACATTCAGAAGATGCGACTCTTCAATTCTAAAAATATAAGAATTAGATCGCGCTCATTCAGGGGGGGGGGAATATATAATATAGGCACGAAGGGAAGGAAAAAAGGGTATATATATTATCGGGTAGCCATCGATCAGATCAGATCAGAACTCTTATTCAGTTACAGGCAGTAACATCCTTGTCCATAGTGGTACGCATGAGATGTGCTTGATATGTATGTTTAATTTATGCAACTGATAATATTCTTATGCAGAATTCTAGTAATTATATTAATACTCATAATAATATAATAATTTCTGGAAACTATTCTGTAGTAATATATAATATATCATCTAATAGGTAGTTAATAAACAGGTAACTAATAAATATATAAATGATTTATAATATAATTCATTTATTTGTTTATTTATATTTTCAAATCAGAATATGGATAATATATTTATATATATATAATAATATTGTATTATCAATCAGATTATATGCATATGCATATATGTATACGTATACGTATACGTATGCATATACATATACATATACATACATATATAGAAACAATAATCTGAATGAACAAGTAAGACTGAGAAAATAAATCAAATTGGATTATCATCAATTCAACATAAGAAAGAAGATTACGTTATCCGTGATTTTAGTCATGTTAAGATAGAATTGTCTCCTAATAAATTTAGTTTAAGACATAAGTCTGTTGAAATAGATTAATTATGGTTAAAACAGTCCTAAACCTAGTAGGGGACATTACATATTAACGTCACTCAAAGGAATTCTTATTTGCAATCCTAAACATAAATTTCAAGTATGTAGGATTATACTACCTCAAACTCACGTTCTGGTAAATACACAAGACAAAAGATTTTTGCAAAACCTTGTGTATATTCTTTTTGAATGGATTATAGTGTAGGCAAGAACCACATGGTGCAATTCATATAAAAAATAAAACTCACAAAAGAAAGGAAAATAGATGCTGCAAGATGAAACAAGCTAATAGAACAACCAAGCAGCCCAAGTTTTCTAGAAAAAAGTATATTTGCATATGGATAGAATTTTATTCCATTATGTAATATCCCAACCATCACAAAGATTGCTGCAACAGAATATTTGCATATGGATAGAATTTTATTCCATTATGTAATATCCCAACCATCACAAAGATTGCTGCAACAGAAACCACTTAAGAAACGTCACAGATTCATACAAATTTAAAAAGACTGAATAAAAGGAAATTCATATGCAAGCATACCTTTTTCGTTGGAGGTTTTATCCCGAAGGCTTCTCCCATTGCCAAGCACTCACTGCTTTCCTGTATAAATAGAACATAAAGTGGAGCCCATTGGGGAATAATATCAATCATAAAAAGCACAAACAATTTAGCAAATACACATATAACAAACGTTTCAAAGTACAATAACATACAGGGTGATACTTCAATAAATTGTTAATAATGGTTAGGCGAATTCGTTCCAGCACTTCAGGATCCTCAATTTTACGGCCAGTAGTCCTGTAACTTGAAAGCATAAACAATTGGAAACTAGACACTCCAATACTGTTGCATAATTAAAAGATAGAACATACATTGTTCTACAAAATACATTTTTAACTAATAGTGCAATTAAAATTAATTGTTTCTAGAAAAAAAATATACATCATCTTGGGAGAGGAGAGATTATTATTGAGAGAAATTTATAACTTCATTAATAATTGTTGCCAATAACAATACCGTGGATACATAATGGTATCTAACAATTTTCACCAAATTCAATGAAATTAACACAAAAGGAAATTTTAGGTATCATCATCCCCTTCCCAGAAACCTAGGAACTGCTCCCATCACCAACCTTAACGATCTCTCCTAAGACTTTAACTTCCAGAGAATGAGCTTAAGGCACTAGCACTTCATCAACTCTTGGTTCACAGCCTAGTGGTCATTAAGGATGAAGGATCCTTTTAAAAGTAGTGGGTAAATGTAGCAAGGAAATCTGATCACTGTAGTCAGTTATTAACAAATAAAAGAATGAAACAATGAAAAAAGAAAAAAATGAATCATGTGATAGATATGATGACAATGCACAAGAATGAGTCGATTGTGTAGGTTGTGGGGGAAGGCAGTGTTTGTCCCATCTGTCACAACTCACAACCCCTTGCAAAGAATGGTATTGTGTGTGTTGGATTGCATGGCATTGGATATCAAAATCACATATTGTAATTGATATCAATAGTAGACAAGCTCGTACTGTACACAATGACATTAATGGAAATGACTCCATTATAATTTAGTTTGGTGTTTGTTATGTGATGTGAGGTTTTCTTATACTATTGTGTTCATCTTGTGGGACGGGACTATTGTGTGTAAAGTTTATCATCTTCTAGCGGATAACCTTTTTTTTTATCTCACTAAGGCTGGGGTCCCATGGAGGGGGCCTTCCTAAAAAATAGAGCTGGAGCTGCTAAGATTTTTTAGGAATGGCGGTCCCATGAATTTTATACTGTAGTTCAGCTTAAAAGTTTAAGCTCCTAAATTTAAGGATGCTGGCAGTCCAATGAATTTTGTAGTGCAATCAGCTGTAAGTTTAAACTCCTAAATTTAAGCAAGTTGGCAGAAAAAAAATTCCTTCTCTCTCTAAAATTGAGATGATTGACAAGTGGCATAAAATATTCCTAAGCTGGTGGCACAAAATCTAGCCCCACTCCATTTTCACCTGCTTAAATTTACAAGCCTAAAAAGTAGAGGCTCTATTTTTTTAGAAAAAATTCCAAATAATCCCGTAGCAAAAAAATATTTTTTCCATGGGACCACCTCTTCCTTAAAAATAGAGCTTAAGCCCCCCTCATGGGACCCCTGCCTAAGTCCCTTGAAGGAAGTTGTTTATTCATATATACATCAAGGATGCTTATATTTCAAAATATAGCATATTGCTTGGGTGCACTAACTCTCATTGAACTAGAGACCAGAGATAACAGGAAATTTGTTTATCACTTCCGGTTAGCTTCAGGTTCTTTGTCGAGTAAAAGAGTATCGATTATTGCTATTTCATTAACTGCTGTAGAATACAAAGGCGTTGTAGTTCAACAAAAATCAATTGGACTCAAACAGTGCTTGATAAGCTTGGGCTTTGAAAACAAAAATCTACCTAGCTAGTGTAGCAATCAAAGTTAGAGTCAAATGGAATCACTTATAGCTCTTTCATCCACTGACGTTGATTAATAATGTATCATCATAGTTAAACAAGGAGCAACTTTGGATTAAACAGTTCTTGATGAGCTTGGGATTCAACAACAAAAGTCCAACTTACCATAGTGTAGCAATCAAAGTGTTATCTAGATTGTTCAGAACACAGTGCAACATGCCAAGACAAAGTACGCAAGGGTTCATGTACAACTTTTTCAATATTTCATCTAGGAATGTGTTATTCAACTTGAGTATTTTGAACTGATGAATAGGCTGCTGATGTCATCCCTTAACAAAATCCAAGTTCATCAAATTCAGATTTTTGTTGGCGTTTACAAGCACTCAAAAAGCATTGTATTTCATTCTATGTTATTAATATTTTCTTTTGTTGCTTGTGGAATTTGGCGGAAAAACCAGGGCTTTTCTACCATTATCACTTTGGAGAGCGTAGTTGCTTCGAAGTTGTGCATTCCGAGGTTGTGAGATAACAACTGAAGATTGCCTATAATTGATTGGTTCCATTCAGGAATCAACATCGTGCATATTGGTGAAAGATTTCAAAGGTTTTACAAGGGTTTGATGTGTCGCTACAATACCCATGTACATTGATGCTACAGTACCGGTGTACAGTGATGCTACAGTACCCGTGAACAGTAATTGCTACAGTACCTTCCTCTTGGCACGTGGGGG
This sequence comes from Cryptomeria japonica, assembly GCF_030272615.1. Classification (NCBI taxonomy): domain Eukaryota; kingdom Viridiplantae; phylum Streptophyta; class Pinopsida; order Cupressales; family Cupressaceae; genus Cryptomeria; species Cryptomeria japonica. The sequence goes on from NC_081407.1 coordinate 272,433,403, forward strand.
GTTTATATCAAGCAATGATTAAAGTTTGTCAAGTGCAGATGGCATAATTATTGGAGAATATTTATTCGGGACTTTGATTACTGGTTTGCACTTCCAGAATTTGTTGTCATAACAGTTTTCAGACCTGCAGTCATTGACATTGAAATCCAAGTATGAAAGTATTGCATGCCAACTATTTGTAATAATGCCTATGCATTTTCAATCATTGTAATCAGTTTCAAATGCTGCAATTGAAGAGTTTGGAGCTACATATGATTTGTTTGTTAAAATACTTCCTTTTTGTAGGTGTCTATTTGCATACATAGGTTGCTTGCCAAGTGTTTGCATTAATGTCCCTTGGCTGTAGGTGCACATCAGCGATCTTATTGCATTATATATACCTTGTATTACATCCTAAATTCATTTCAGTCATTTGCATACGTTCATTTGAGTCCATTGAATGCATATTATCATTATCTTCATTGAAATACCAAAAAGAATCGCCAATCAGCAAGTTCAAATTTCGCAAGGCAAGCGTTTGACAAAATTCCTAAGGGTAGAAATCAGTGATTTGAGGGCAGAATTAGCAAGGGACATTTCAGTGGTATTAGAGCAGTGTATCCTGCCAGCCTGTAGGGAAAGTCAGAGTTTAATTTTCAGTTTGTCTTGACCAACATTCTTCTAACATCAATCCCTATAGATTGTTGAAAGATGAGGTCTATGCAGGAGCTTTTGATGAATCTGAAGCAGACTTATGAGAATTATGACAGAACTTTGAGAAAGCTAATCCATCATCTAGAAGTACTAGAACCTATTCATGCAAAAGAAAGAAGAAAAAACATTATGGTGGATAGTCTAACCAGCTCAGTGGGTGACAAAGAGTTGGGTAAAATGTTGTATACTGCAGGAGAGAAACTTGGACACTTGTTCCTTTCAAAAGATGCTCTACTCACCTCATTGGAGGAAGTGGCAAAGTATTTGCAAAAGGTGGAACAATCACCTTCCCAATTGATTCAAATAGCAATAACTCCAACAAGGAATTCTTTGGGTCAGCACGGGCTACTGAAACACAATGATAAGGAGGTAAGGCTTGTTGTATCTCGTTGTTTAAGTGAAATTATAAGAATTACAACTCCTGAAACTCCTTACGAAGATGATAAAATGAAGGTGGTATTCCAAGTAATCATTGAAAGTTTTGATGGGCTAGGTGAAATCAATAGTCCTTCTTTCAGTAAGAGGGCTATGAATTTAGAATTGATGGCAAGTGTCAGGTCATGTGTCATCATGATTAATCTGAAGTGCGATGAATTAATTCTTCAAATGTTCTAATGCTTCTTTACTGAAATCAAAAAACATCATCCAAATAGTGTTACAGCAAGCATGCTAACCATTATGCCCTTAATCTTGGATGAGAATGATGATATCTGCAGGCAGTTGAGATTAGACTTGTTGGCCATTTGGAGGAAGGAGTAAAATGTTTCGCCAATTGCTTATGAGTTCTCACGAAGTTTGGTTGAGCAGAAAATTGAAAAGTTCAGGGAACAATTGACTGAAGAGGAACTAAATTCCTTAGAATTACAAGTTATAGGATCTCCCAAAAAGAGCAAGAACCAAATGAGAAGAGAGCAGATTTGCTTCACATGCCAAGAGGCATGGACATTGGATCACAGATGTAGGATCAATAAGGGGAAAAATTTATGGCAGCCAGGTAACGTTGAGGACAAAAAGATGGTTGAAGATGAAAATCAGTATGAGGCTCCTCGTGGATCAGCACCTATGTAATGTCCCCTTTTCTAGGTGACATGAGATGAGTAGGGGTTGACCTACCATTCGAGTTCCCGTAGGTCAATGACATGGTTAGGGGACTCATTCTGAGGGTCATGGAGCTTTGCAGGGGCTCTGTGAGCCATTTTGGACCTTCAGATGGCAGTTTCTATTTTTTAGGGAGAACTGGCAATTGACTGAATGACCACCTGGGGAACCAAGGAGTAGAGCAGGATCCTTTTGAGCAGTTACAGGTGTTTGGAGAGAGGTTCGTACTTTTTAGGGCGATTCCCTACTTTTTAGGAGGTTGTGGCAGTTTCCATATTTGAGGTTCCATGGGACCATACCATGGTTTCAGTTTCAGGAAGATTGGGTGAGTTTCCTAGTTTCTAGGAGTATCCCTAGATTTTAGGGATGGGACTGCCAGTTGGCCCATCTTGTCCGGCATCAGTCACAGACAGGTGACGAAGTCAGATTCATGTTTGGTTGGTTATTTTGGGCTATTATTGGATCTATGGAAATATTTTAATATATTTAAATATTTCCTAAGTTAGCGATTAAATAAATTAAAATAAGGCTATGTATATTGTTTGCCCTCTCGGGTGAATAACTTAAAACATAAAGCACGTAATGCCGAATAATAACGCCATAGATATCAGACAAAGTATAAAAGATGTTATTCCATTCATAATTGTTTTTGTTACAAGTTACATTCCGAAGTATATAAAGATACCGAGGGGGTGCGAGCGCCAACCGTCGCACCGCAACTGCCACCCCTCGGTTGCCAACTAACCAAAACAATTACACAAAATTAACTAGTTTTATTCCCGTGTACAATATTGCCACCAACATATATAGCCATTTCGGAGTAATAAGGGGTTTTTGGCTTCATCTGGTTTGATATGCCTATGTTATAGCTCGTTGGAAAGGTCTTGAACTTTGCTACATGATTCTCACCTCCCGGAGTCTTCTTGGATGCTTAAAGCTATTTATTTGCAATAAAGTGATCTTTTTCTATAGTTTGACGCCATAATTGGGAAAGTGTCACTTTAATTATAAAGCGCAAGCTTTATTATTCTTTAGGGTTCGACTTGCAAAGGGAAAGGAGTTATAAGGAGATGAAAACCTAATTGATAGCATCTTTGATCATTTTGAAACTTGCGAATTTGGGAATTGTTGTGGAAGAGTGATTTTGGTCTGGGACGTAAACCCCAGGTCTGAACTTGCTGGGACGTAGCCCTCAGCAGGAGTTGACAGTGGATTTATCCAGGATTGCACAGAGATTGTCAGAGGTAGAAGACACATCTTCTTGGCCTGAAGATTTAGCGTGCATATTGGGGGTTTCAACAAGGCGGCTGGTCTATTTCAGCTGGCATGTGATTTGCAGCAGCTTCCATGCCTCCTTCGCAACCACGCCTTGTTTGTATGTTGGCTTGAAGGGTTGTATTCATCTATTTGGTCTTCCTTGTTCATTGCCAGTAATATTCCTCCATCTGGCATCAATCCAGATTGAGAACAACTCCAAATAAATGTATGGATTCTTGCTGAATACAAAACTAGGTTATTTGCCTGGTATGATTTGCAGTATTTTCAGATTGCTTAAGTGTTCTTACATATGAACATTGTTTACTGTTTTATTTCACAGTTGTTGCTATTTATCAATTACTTTACTTATAACATCAAAACCCAAAAAGAAACAATCCCTTTTTGCAACTTTTGTCTATTCTATAAGATCACCAGAAAATTACAAAATATAGTATGTATAATTAAGAATTTACAGCAGCAACAGCAAAAGGATCCATTTGGGATCTTTCAACCTAATGATGTTTGGGATGGAATTCTCTCTGAACAAAATTTTGTCCTAACTTCTTCTGAACAATTAAATATGGAGGTTGGCGTTCATATCAATGATGGCGTTGATACTACCTCAGAAATAAAGTAGACTTAGAGTTGCATAATGCTGATTATCAATCTGGAAATGAAGATGAGCAACATGATGTCCAAGAAGTTGAAGAACCCATTGTGGATAAAGGCAATGTGAGCAAGAGTCTCTTGGTGGGTGATTTAGAAGTCATCATTGATGTGCCATGTGAGGAGATGAATTCTCCTGATAGTTCTATGGTTGCTTCTAACGATGCCCCTCTTCTTTTATTTGAGAACAGTATGCTATCATCTCACATGTTGGGTGATTGGGATGATGACGATGAGTCTACTTATGGAACAAATGTTGCCTTAGTTCCAAATCAGCAAGAGGACAAAGAGAAAATCTTAAAGGAAGACTTTGGAGAGAGTCAAATTCTTCAGGGTCTTTCACCCACATCATCTGTTAAATCCAATGTGGTTCATAAGCCAAATTTGGAGAAACAATTGAAAGTCAGTGAAGATAAAATTGTGGCAGCACTTTCTCATTGTGATAGCACTCACAAGTTGATAGAAAACCATCTATGGAAGAGTCAACTTGAGAGGAGACAAAAAGGTGATGAAGAATCTTCTTATCCAAATTTTCAGGTGATCAAAACAGCAATGGAAATAATGAAATCAAATTATTTAAATTTACTATCAGATAGTGATCATCTCCTTGACCTTGCTGCGATCTATTCTAAAGTGTTAAAAAGAAAGGAAGAGGAAGTGGATAGGTTAATCTTCAAGCTTATCGACACCAGGGATTCCTTGGAAAAACTCAAGCAGCTCTTCAAGAAGTTAAAAATCAAAAGGAAGAGCATTGTGTGGAGCTGAGTCTAGTACATTCTAGTTCAGCTCAATCAGAAATTCCATCTTCTATGGCATCATCAACTCAGATGCAACATTCAGATACAACAATTGTGGAAGATCAACAAGTGATAGGAGTAGTTGATGAACTTCATGTGGGAGACTTATACATGAAGATTTTGATTGCAGCCATGAGACTGTTGCCTTAACAAGTATGGAAAGTGAGCATGTAATGGTTGTAAATCAGTCGTGGAGGAGGAAGATTTACAAAAAAGTGCAATTTGCAATTTGCAGCCGAGTACTCAGCAGAGGACGAGGTTGCACAAGCTTTAGCTCATTTTGATATGGCAGATAAATCCATTGAATACCTCATTTGGATAGTTCGCTTTGATGAGGGACGGAATGGGTCTAAGGAAGGAGTCTCAGCATCAAGTTTGGAAACACTTAGGAAGGTAAATGAAGTTATTAAATCAAATTACTTGAAATTGCTTTCGAGTAGAAACTGTGCCACCATGTTTGCAAGGCAATTTTGTAGAGCATTTGCATGGGATGAGGAGCAAGAAGCTACTTCAAGGGCTACTAAAATTGAACAAATCAATAACAAATTTGATGATGCTAGGAGTGATGACATATCCAGAGGTAGCAGTGGCTCCACTGTCACTGAGGTTACACATGGACATAGCACAAGGGTGGAACATAATGAGCGTGATTCAGTTGGGACTCGTACGCAGATTTTGCTTGACGGTGTGAACTTTTCGTTCCATGATCAGCATTGTGAGACTCCTGATGTTGGCAATGAGAGATGGAATCCTAGTATTGATTTAGGATTTCCATCAGTGTCAATTAATGCATTCCATTGTGATTACACCATGAGGTATGCAAATTATTTTTCATTCAGCTAATCCACAAATGACTTGATGTTCTGGATGACACATAAGTGTGGGCTGGATGAGTGGTATGAGGTGTTTCCTCCTGTGGACGAAGAAGCAAAATCTTTCAGGCCTTCTAGTTTGCTTCTTTGGGATGGACTCTATTTTAAATTACAGGTTAGAGAGGCAATGTTGTGGCAGTTTGGCATTCCACCTGTAGACGCTATGGAGCAGCAAAAATTCTCAAGTATCAGGGAAGGTGGATGGCCATTTTGTTTGTGGGATCTAGGTGGAGCGTACCCATGGGTGGTTATGTTACACGGAGTCTTTAGCAACATGAGGATACTCCCTTTGGTGGATTTTTGGGAATACTTATCCGACCACTCACAGAATGTATTATGATTCACAGACTTGGGATCCTGGTATTCAAAGTGGCATACATGTGTTGATAGCAGTTGGTATGGTATGCAGATGCAAATTGCTTGGGGACAAGCAATTTCAGGGAGGGTAGACTGTAATGTCCCCTTCTCAATGAGCACTTGAGTTCAGAGGACTAGCTTATCATTTGACCCTCATAGGCTAGTATGGTGGATTAGCGGGTCCATTTTGGGCACTCATGAGCTCTTTAGGAGGCAGTTGGCAGTGATTATTCTCTCCAGTTCATTGGTTGATTTGGTGGTGGCAATATTCAGGAGTTTACGGCTTCATTTGCATGACCTTACTATTTATAGTAAGTCAGTGGGTTGATAGAGGTGGGCCTTACTAATTTTAGTAAGGCATTCAGATAGACAGGTTATTTAGTGGGTAAGCCGACAATGTCGGTAGAATTGATAAATGCCATTTATTTTTTGAGTTATAATACTATAATTATTATTAAGGTAATACTTTAATAATAATTATTATTAGTGGTGAGTTAATAATGGCATATCATTAATAATTATATTGACTATGTTTTGAAGGAGAGATTAAATATTCTTCTAAGTCAATATGATTATTTATTAATGATTGGGCGCCCACTTGTGAGAAATATATTAAACATTTAATGTTTGATATAATTTAAAATTATAAAATAGGCCAATTGTTGGAAATCAAGCCATGTGAAGAAGGGTATAAATAGCACTCTAAAAGCATTGAATTTCATTATATGTTATTTTCTTTTGTTGCTTGTGGAATTTGGCAGGAAAACTAGGGTTTTTCGGCCATTATACTTTGGAGAGCTTAGCTGCTTCGAAGTTGTGCATTCCAAGGTTGTGAGATACCAACTGAAGATTGCCTGTAATTGATTGGTTCCATTCAAGAATCAACATTGTGCATATTGGTGAAAGATTTCAAAGGTTTTACAAGGGTTTGATGTGCTGCTACAATACTCGTGTACATTGATGCTACAATACCCGTGTACAGTGATGCTACAGTTCCTATGAACAATGATGGCTACAATAATGAAATTATTGCAGACCGAAGATGAAGAACAACAAGGGGTTGTGTAATTTTGAAGTTCCGAAAGCATTCTGAATTTTTAATTGAATTTTGGATCTTGAGGTTGGTGCCTTTGTTAATTAGAGTCCGTGCTCCGTAAAGTTTGATATTCAGTGAGTTGGTGCTCACCTTTGTAAACTGGGTTGGTGCCCATTTTGTTTTTGAAAGAATTCATTGAATCGTGGTTTTTTACCCAAAAGGGTTTTCCACGTGATAAATTTTGGTGTCTTTGCCTACATGCATTCTTTTCTTCTAAATTTTTGTGTTAAAGAATGGAATTTTGTTGAAATCTTCAAATACTGATTCAACCCCGCCCCCCAGCCCCTCTTAGTATTTGTTGTGTGATTTTCAATTGGTATCAGAGCCGATACCTTCTGTTAAGGCTTAAAATCTTGAAGGTTGATTTTGTTGGCACTCGATAAATGAATGCTTTGGAAGGTCTTGCAACGAATAGAGCCCCTCTATTTGATGGTTCTAATTATGCCTTTTGGTGTGTCAAGATGAGAGCATATATGATGTCTCTTGGATTCGATGTCTGGAACAACGTTGTGTCAGGCAACACATCTCCTCAGAATCCTCCATCTACTGCTGATGAAAAGAGAGCTTTTGAATGCAACACAAAGGCTATGAATGCTATTTTGTGTGGATTGTCAAAATCTGAATATTTGTGAAAGTTATGCACTGTGACAGTACTCAAGCAATGTGGGATAAGCTTAAAAATGCCTACAAAGGAGATGAAAAGGTGAAAAAGGCCAAGCTTCAAACTCATTGAATGCAATTTGAAAGTGTGAAAATGAAAGACGAAGAAAATGTTGCAGAGAATTTTCTAAAGGTCGATGAAGTGGTTAACTCTCTTAAAGACTTAGGAGAAACAGTTGATGATAAAGTTGTTACGCAAAAAAATTTAAGGTCTCTACCTTTAAGGTTTGATGCAAAGATTTCTACAGTTGAAGAGATGGCTGATCTTGATCAGATGACCGTTGACAAGCTCCATGGTATACTGACCGCATATGAGATGAGAACAAATCTTGAATCTTCAAAAAGGGAGACTGCCTTCAAAGCTTCAAAGAAAGGTAAACAAGTGGAGCAAGCCTCAAGTGATAGTTCGGAGGATGGTGTTGATTCAAAAGAAGCTATGTTCACTAGAAAGTCAACGAAGGACTTTAGCAAAAACAAGAAGACCTCTCTCAGATGCTTTAATTGTGGCAAATCTGGACATTTTGTAGCCAAATGTCCATATGAGGATAATGATGACAGCAATAATGAAAAGAAGCCAAAGTTTAACAAAAAGAAGTACAGAGGAAAAGACAAGAAGACTTGGAAATCTAAGAAGAGTCTTTACTCAAAAGAGGAGAGTGATTCATCTAATGGAGGTGATGATGAATCTCTGAGTGATGAGATCTTGTTCATGGCTATGGAAGAAATTCACAGACAAAATCGAGAAGATGAAAGTAATCTTGGAGAAGAAGATGGAGAAATGGATTTGGAGCCAGAATTGATAAGTGCTCTCAATGAGATCAGACGTCTTAAGAAAAAAAATCTGAGTTTGAAGGTACAACTCAAAGAAGAAAGTGAAGGAAAATCTGTGAAATCACAAGCTCTTGAGGATGTAGAGAAACAAATTAGTAATCTGAAAATTCAAATTGTTGAGGCTAAGAAACTTGAAGAGAAATTGAAAAATCAGATTAAGACAAAGGCTGAAAGCTGTGAAAAACTTGAAGCGGAGATCGCTTCTCTTGGGAAAATAGAGAAATCATCTACACTGCTAAACCAACAAGAGATAAATTAGAAAGGTACACTTTCGTTGGACAATTTGTTAGCTTCTCAAACACAGTCCTCAGACAAGGGTGGAGTTGGCCTTGAAAAAAGTCAAAGCTCCAAGGTAGAACAACAGACTTCTAATGGTGAGAGCTCAAGGATTTCATCTTCCAAACCAGAAATAATGTTTTCAGGCAACCTTTTAGTGCTAGACAAACACTTAATCGGGTTCAATTATTCATTCTTTCATGGTTACTATTTTGCTTGTAATTATTTTGGACATAAGGCAGCAAATTGTAGGGTGTCTTTTAGAAAGAATTTCAATTTTGCAAACATAATTCTTTTGCTCCTCTGAGAGATTATAATTATGTTCGCTACAAATATAATAACATTGGACATGGTGCAAGATTTTGTAAGAATGGCAAGGCAGATTTCTCAAACAAAGATGTTAAGAGTCATGCTAAGGAAACCAAAGTGTGGAGGAAGAAAGAGAAAGAGGCTGAAACAAAGTCTTTAATTGTGCACACAACTCTTCTTACACATAACGAGAGAGAAATTTGGTATGTGGATAGTGGCTTCTCCAAGCACATGACTAGAGATGAGAATAAGTTCTTGACTCTCAAGAAATCCAATGGTGGCAAGGTAAGATTTGGTGGAAACTCTTCTGCAAGGGTTGCTGGTAAAGGTACTCTCATGTTGAAAGATGGAAAAACTAAAGTTGAGAATGTGTTGTTTGTTGAAGGCTTGAAACATAATTTGCTTAGTGTCAATCAATTGTGTGATCAAGGTTATAGTTTAACTTTCAGTTTTGACTGTTGCAAGATTAGCAAAGATGTTCACATTGTTGAAGCCAATAGGGCAACGAATAACTTATACATTCTTGATGTTGTGTCATGATCCCACATTTTTGTAATAAAACATTCCCACTTTCCATTATTGTTGTAACCTAATTGGTGATGACTCCTTAATTTTTTGATATATATATTGATCATATTTTTAATTAATTAATGTTAACTGTTAAATGAACTTTATCATAATATATTAACACATAATATAATATTATAATCCATACAATGCAATACAAAATAAATTATCATATTGATACATAATATAACATTATATTTATCATATAATATATTATTAAACAAACATAAAACTATGATATTAAATATAAATATAAATCATCCAAGAAATACTTTATAAGTATTATGGAATAATATCCTGAAGCACCCTACGATGTAAATAGAGTTCTATCGCACATAATATAAAGTATTTACATTAACAAGTTTATGATTAAAAACTTATACCAAAAAGGGGCGCTTTACCTTCAAGAAAACGCATCATGTGAAACGGCGGGTCTATTAAACAAAGGCGCCAAGAGGGTTGCGGCTGGAACAGGTAGCCGTCACCACCATTCATCACAGCGATCACGTCCCTTGGAGGTATCCACTCCAAGCGCTTCCCCACGGGTATAAAGGTGCAAGCCGAAAGGAAGGAAGGGCGCAGAGGGAATACGAGGGATTAGCGTGAGACAAGGGCAAAGTCCAGGTAAGAACTCTTACCCGCTAATATTCATTCTGCAGTAGAATTTAAATAAATAAAAGGAAACTTATGCATAGAAAGGTAGATAATTAGATACTAAATGAATGTATGAATATATATATAGATATTAAATCAAACATTTGTATATATAGATGTAGTTAGTTTACAATCATATATAAATTGAGAATAATACAATGGAAATTACTATGATTACATAATATTAATATTAATATAAATATATATATATATATAAACCATAAGGGTATTCAAGCGTATGAATGAACCTCTATATACAATCAACTAGTAAATAGACTACAACTTCTATTTAAGGAATAAACAGCAATATGCAATTAAGGACTAGTAGGTATGATAGAAGTTACTACCAAGATTATGAATAAAGCAATTGCATATCCAGACCCAGTGAGGTAGATGAGGAATTAGGCAACAGGGATAGCAGGAACTAGGCCTCTGCCAGGTAGGCCACCCACTGCAGTCGACAAAGGGCTTCTGACAGTTGGGCCAAGGGGGAGTGTACCGCCCTTGGGCCTAATAAGCGCTACGGGCATCCTATGGTAGCTAGTCCTCTCAATCTCATTAGGAACTAAATATGGGAATTGACTTATTGATAACAAGTGACTTTAAGTGAATTTGGCTAATTACACTATAAATAAATTATTCATACTCAAAAATAAATTGTTGAAATCCACTGTTTATATGTTTCTTTAGATTGCAAAGTTGGGGACATTACAATTGGTATCAGAGCCTGATTCTGCTATCCTGTTAAGGGTTGTTAATGCAAACTTATCAAAGGAGAACCAAAGGAAGTAGTAACCACATGGGTGAACCATTGGAAAATGAACTTAGAACATTCATGGAAAACAATGATAGAAAAACTCAAGCTCTAATAGAGCAAAATGAAAAAACAAGTCAGGCTTTGCTTCAAGCCTTACAAGATATGAATACCACCATGAATACTCTTAGGAATCATTCCAATGGCAGAGAAGAAAACTCTAATCATTCTGAAAACACTCATAATACATCTTCTAGCTCCAGGATCCAAAAACCCAATTTCCTACCTAGAGAGGGAAATAATGAGGAAGAAACAAATAACTCCTCCATGAATAACACAGAAGAAATGGCCATGGCCTATGCTAGATTAGGGCCAGAAGTAAGAGAGGTTGTATCTTTTAGGGAGTTTTGTGAAGCAAAGAAAAATGAGACCCCTAGGAGAAAACCGTTCAGTAGGGATCTAAAACACAAAGTTAATAAACTATCAATACCTAACTTTGATGGCTCCGGGAAAATATCAGCCCAAGCATGGATCCAAAAACTCAATACATATTTAAATCTCAGCCCCATGACAGAAGACGATGCAGTCCAATTTGCCATTTTACACCTAGAAGGTTTAGCCCATGAGTGGTGGTATCATGGCACCCTCACACAAGGTCATGATGGTATAACAACATATGACGAGTTCACTCAGAAACTCATTAAGAGATTTGAGAGGAAACACCCACAAAAAGATTTCAAAGAATTAACCCTCTTAAGACAAAAGGGAACAGTGGAAGAATACGTCACTAAATTTCAAAAAATTTCCGTAAGGGTCTCAGGAGTAGATGAGGACAGGCTCACCTATCTTTTTGTGGAGGGACTCAAAGACTCCATTAAAGGATTGATGAGAGCATTGAAACCCCCTACCCTAGACGATGCCATAGATAAAGCTTTGGGCCTAGAAGACACTTCAACTTGGGAGAGACCCTCCAAAACATTCACTAAAAATACACATACTAAAGAATGGCCTAGGAAGGGAAACACCTTTAAAGAAAGGGAAGAGCTTAAGAGAAAGAACGTATGTTACCATTGTCATGAGAAATGGGAACGTGGTCAAGGTTGCAAAGAGGGAAATGAAAGAGATATGCTTAGAAAAAAAAATCTGTGTTTTAAGTGCAAAGAAAAGTGGCAACCGGGTCACATATGTGGGAGGAAGAGCCAAGCCCACAACTTGGAAGCCTTATCTAGTGATGAAGAAGAAGAATTCAATGAACCCCCAAGCAAAAGGGAAAAACTCACCGAAGATGTGCAAGTATCATTAGCAGCAATTTCCGTAGCCTCAAAACACCATCCCTTTAGAATCAAAAGTGCGATCAAAGGGCAGAGAGTAATTGCACTACTGGATAGCGGGGCTACCCACAACTTTATTGATAAAAGCTTGGTTAAGAGGTTGAAGCTGACAACACAAGAGTTTAAGGGTTTCCAAGTAGCCCTTGCAGATGGATCCACTTCCTCATGTAACAAAAAGATCCTTCAATTAAACATAACATTAGGGAAATACCCTACCAAAGAAGATTTTTATGTGGTAGAGTTAGGGGATTCAGATGTAATCCTAGGGATTCCTTGGATACATTCCTTGGGAAGATTCTACCTCGATCACCCCAAATTGAAATTGTGTTTCACTCAAAATGGGCAGGAAGTACTAATCAAAGGGTTGCATGATGGCACAACCAGAATGGTAACATCCAAAAGAATGGAAAGGATTTTTAGACGTAATCAAGGAGAGTGGGCTGCCCAATGCATGGTACTAGACCAAAATTCAAACCAAGGGGAAGCCATTCATGTTGATATTAAACCCATTATTAAAAAACATAAAAGGGTGTTTGAAGACATCCCAAAAGGACTGCCACCCAAGAGAGGGTTTGAACATACTATTGAACTTGAAGAAGGTGCAAAACCAGTGATCTCCACCCCTTATTGCCACCCAAGGGGCTATAAGGAAGAAATTGAGAAAGCTATCAAAGAGCTTCTAGAAATGGGGCACATTCAACCTAGCTCCAGTCCTTTCGCCTCCTCCGTTGTACTGGTAAAAAAGAAGGATGGGACCATGCGGATGTGCATTGATTATAGAGCACTCAATAAGAAGACTATAAAAAACCGATACCCCATCCCTAGGGTGGACGAACTTATAGATGAATTACATGGAGCAATATACTTTTCAAAAATAGATTTGAGATCGAGATACCATCAAATAAGATTGAGGAAGGAAGATGTTCCCAAAACAGCTTTCCGATGCCACTATGGTCACTTTGAGTTTTTGGTCCTTCCATTTGGCCTTACAAATGCCCCTGCCACCTTCCAGTCATGCATGAACCACATCTTCAGGGGACAGTTAAAGAAGTTCTTGTTAGTATTTTTCAACGATATATTGATTTACAGCAAAACTTGGGAAGCACACTTGAGAAATATAGAAGAAATATTGGGTCTACTCGAACAACATTCTCTTTTTGCCAAAATGTCAAAATGTGAGTTTGGGATGGAAGAAATTTTGTATCTTGGTCATAAGATCAGCACCCATGGAGTTAAGGTGGATGAAGAAAAAATTGAAGCCATCAAAAACTGGCCAAAACCCCGAACCCTCACTCATCTCAAAGGTTTCCTAGGGTTATGCAGTTACTATAGAAGATTTGTTAAAGGATTTTCGAAGTTAACTTCTCCCTTAACCAATTTAACTAAGAAGGGAGCATTTTTATGGTCAGATGAAGCCCAATCCGCATTTGAAAAGCTTAAAGAGGTGATGAGCTCTTGCCCCGTCTTAGCAATTCCGGACTTTTCAGCACCTTTTGAGCTTTATTGTGATGCCTCAGGAGAAGGCATCGGAGCTGTCTTAATGCAAAAGAAACATCCCATAGCCTTTGAAAGCAGGAAACTCAGAGACACAAAAAGAACCTATTCAGTTTATGATAAAGAAATGCTAGCTATTATGCATGCATTAGAAAAGTTCAGACAATACCTAATCTGTGGGAAGTTTATAGTTAAAACTGATCATAACAGCTTGAAGTTCTTTCTCAATCAAAAAGATTTGAATGATAGACAACAGAAATGGGTGAGTAAACTTCAGGCATATAACTTCGACATAGAATATATGAAAGGAAAGTATAATGTTGTGGCAGATGCCCTCTCAAGGAAGCCCTACTTGGGGTCTTTATCAGTCCTATCTACAGATTGGAAGGCAGCTCTAAGTACCAAATATGCCAAAGACAAATTCTCTAGCAACATTCTAGAGGGGAAAGAAACAGATGAAAATTACCGGGTAATTGATGACCTCATCCTCTACAAAAACAGAATCTATATTCCATCAGGATCAAATATGAAAGTAGACATTATAAGGACTTATCATGACCTTCCTTTAGCAGGTCATCAAGCGTATTATAAGACCTACAAGCAGATCAAAGAAAGATTCTCATGGAAGGGGCTGAAGGAAGATGTACTAAGGCACACCCAAGAATGCATGGTATGTCAAAGAAATAAAGAAGAACACACTTTTCCCTCAGGATTACTCCAACCACTACCCATCCCAAATCAAAAATGGGAGAGTATATCCATGGACTTCATAACAGGACTCCCAAAAGTACAGAATAAAGATTGCATTTTTGTAGTAGTGGACAGATTAACGAAATATGCACATTTTATGGCCATTCCTTCAAGTTTCGGAGCATCACAAATGGCCGACATCTTCTTTAAGGAAATCTTCAAGCTACACGGTTTACCCAGGAATATTGTGAGTGACAGAGATAGACAATTTCTTAGCATATTTTGGCAAGAATTATTCAAACTAGTAGGGACAGAGTTAACGCCAAGTACCAGTTATCATCCGCAGACCGATGGGCAAACAGAAATCGTAAACAAATGGATAGAAGGTTATCTAAGGAATTATGTTTCAGGTCAGCAAAATGCTTGGGTAAAATGGCTTCATCTTGGAGAGTATTGTTACAACACAACCCATCATATGTGAATTAGAATGAGTCCCTTTAAGGCTCTCTATGGGTATGAAGCAACATCCTTTGGGGATCTCATCCGCTCAGAAAGTCATGTACCGGGTGCAAAGGATTTCCTCCAGCAAAACACAGATATCATGAATGCCCTTAAAGATAATCTTCACCAAGCACAAAACTAACAGAAACTGTATGCGGACAAAAAAAGAATTGAGAGATCTTTTGAAGTAGGAGACTTGGTATTTTTAAGACTCCAACCTTATAAGCAGTCATCCATTAAAATCAGTGGCACTGAGAAATTGAAACCACGATTCTATGGTCCTTATAAAATTTTGAGAAGGATAGGTGAAGTGGCCTATGAATTGGAGCTACCAGATCACAGTAAAATACACAATGTATTTCATGTATCCCGATTAAAAAAGGTTTTGGGTTTACACATTTCCCCTTGTACCGAGCTACCCCCAATTGATAATGAAGGGAAGTTGATTTTGGAGCCTGAGCTCATCCTTGACAAGCGAGAAAGAGAATTAAGGACAAGGACCATAACGGAGTATTTAGTCAAATGGAAGAACCTTCCTAGGGAAGATGCCACATGGGAGGGGGATGAGACCATTAATCATCTCAATCCTAGATTGCTTGAGGGCAAGCAATTTTGAGTGGGGAGGACTGTCATGATCCCACATTTTTGTAATAAAACATTCCCACTTTCCATTATTGTTGTAACCTAATTGGTAATGACTCCTTAATTTTTTGATATATATATTGATCATATTTTTAATTAATTAATGTTAATTGTTAAATGAACTTTATCATAATATATTAACACATAATATAATATAATAATCCATACAATGCAATACAAAATAAATTATCATATTGATACATAATATAACATTATATTTATCATATAATATATTATTAAACAAACATAAAACTATGATATTAAATATAAATATAAATCATCCAAGAAATACTTTATAAGTATTATGGAATAATACCCTCAAGCACCCTACGATGTAAATAGAGTTCTATCGCACATAATATAAAGTATTTACATTAACAAGTTTATGATTAAAAACTTATACCAAAAAGGGGCGCTTTACCTTCAAGAAAACGCATCATGTGAAACGGCGGGTCTATTAAACAAAGGCGCCGAGAGGGTTGCGGCTGGAACAAGTAGCCGTCACCACCATTCATCACAGCGATCACGTCCCTTGGAGGTATCCACTCCAAGCGCTTCCCCACGGGTATAAAGATGCAAGCCGAAAGGAAGGAAGGGTGCAGAGGGAATACGAGGGATTAGCGTGAGACAAGGGCAAAGTCCAGGTAAGAACTCTTACCCACTAATATTCATTCTGCAGTAGAATTTAAATAAATAAAAGGAAACTTATGCATAGAAAGGTAGATAATTAGATACTAAATGAATGTATGAATATATATATAGATATTAAATCAAACATTTGTATATATAGATGTAGTTAGTTTACAATCATATATAAATTGAGAATAATACAATGGAAATTACTATGATTACATAATATTAATATAAATATATATATATATATATATATTTATAAACCATAAGGGTATTCAAGCGTATGAATGAACCTCTATATACAATCAACTAATAAATAGACTACAACTTCTATTTAAGGAATAAACAACAATATGCAATTAAGGACTAGTAGGTATGATAGAAGTTACTACCAAGATTATGAATAAAGCAATTGCATATCCAAACCCAGTGAGGTAGATGAGGAATTAGGCAACAGGGATAGCAGGAACTAGGCCTCTGCCAGGTAGGCCACCCACTGCAGTCGACAAAGGGCTTCTGACAGTTGGGCCAAGGGGGAGTGTACCGCCCTTGGGCCTGATAAGCGCTACGGGCATCCTATGGTAACTAGTCCTCTCGATCTCATTAGGAACTAAATATGGGAATTGACTTATTGATAACAAGTGACTTTAAGTGAATTTGGCTAATTACACTATAAATAAATTATTCATACTCAAAAATAAATTGTTGAAATCCACTGTTTATATGTTTCTTTAGATTGCGGAGTTGGGGACATTACATGTTGATTTGCGGTGCTCGATTATCCACAGGCAAACCATCACTGTTGTCTTCCCAGCCATTGACAATAGACTCTTATTGTCACCCCGAGCACACTAGATATATCAATCTGCAATTGTATTCCCTTATTCTTCTCACTTATCGAATGAGATCACATATCTCATTATATATGCGAGAGGGACTTATCACCAAGGGTCACCACACTTCATATGTGATCCTATTAATTTAATGAATATATTATTACATAATAATATAGTTATATCATCTCACAATAATAATATAATTTTCTTATCTTACAATAATAATATTATAATAATATAATTATATTATCACACTAATTATAATATAATTATATTATCACAACCTTTATGTTATCTATGTCATCCTGAAGGAATCCGACCATAGCTACAATAACATTAACACTCCCTCTTAGCTAGGGAGGAATCCTTCTCAATATTTATATTTAATGAAGCACTTCTTCATTAGGTTGGCCCAAACAAGGATTTGACTTTAGCTATAACTTCACCACTCCCATATATAGAAAGGAAAGATATCACCTCACCGTGATATCAACCATCATGGCATATCCATAGATATCACCTCATGTGATATCCACCATTATGGCTTATATATAGATATCTCCTCACGTATATCCACCATTATGGCTTATCCATAGATATCACCTCACGTGATATCCACCATTATGGCTTATCCATAGATATCACCTTACGAGATATCAACCATTATTGTGAGATTGTCACCTCACAATGATGGTATAATGCACAAGTGTTCATCATTGTGAGTTCGTCACCTCACAATGATATTCACCATGGCTCATCCAAAGGGTAAACACACAAGTACAAGAAGATCACCACAAACTCTCTCACATGGTGTTGTCATTGCGTCACACACATGACATCCACTATGAACCATATCAGAGGGTGGATCCACCATACCTACTCGCAGATGGTGGAACAAGGGCTTTCACCTCAAACTTCTCTCGCAAAGAAGAGTGCGTTAACCAAATCTTCATGATGATGAGGAACATGATATCAACCTTCTGACCTTGTCCAAGGTTGCCTCTGATGAAATGAAAGGCTCCCTGTGAAGCTGAAATGCCAAGCTCCCTGTGAACCTGAAATGTCAAGCTCCCTTTGAAGCTGATATCAACCTTCTTATGCTCCTCAATCAGTCCTAGAAGCATCTCATTTAAATCAGAATCTCTTCAAGTGTTGCATTTAACCACTTTTCAGGTCTACACATCTGAATTCACTGATGATGTTGACAACCATCTGTCACCAATCCTACTATTGTTTAAGTGACCAAGCCACTCCTCATCCTCGTTGTCCATGTCATACATAACCCGTGAAGTGGCCAAAGCCATTTCAAGTTCACTTTACATTTGCCGAATGTATTTTGAAGAGGGCTGCACAAAGTGAAATGAATCAGAGCTACAATCGTAATCCTCTATCTCACGCACTCTTGCTATTTTACTAAATATCATCAAAGCCTCCTCACTTTGGCCATTCTGAGCACATCTCACTATCATGGAAGTCCACAAGACCGTCTCATGTTGAGGCATTTTGTCAAACACTTCAAAAACATTCTCCATTTGCCCAAAGTTGACATACAAATCAATAAGGGCAGCTCCCACAAAGACATTTGATTGGTAGTTACTTTTAATAATTTTGAAATCTCCAAACCTTTTCTAATTGCTACAAATATTGTTTGAGAGTTCTTTTATTATAGGAATTTGAGTAATTATGGTTTGGAGCCCACAAAACACTTTTTACAAATTTATTCTAATACTAATAAATCTGAATTCCTATTGAAGTCCTCTTTCTTTAATTTTGACATCTATGTGACATCAAAGACCCTCCCACGTGGTATTTTTTCCTTTATAATCTGCTTTCACATTGCAAGACAATTATAAAGACTATTGAATTAATATATATTTTCTAAGTTCTGCTTGAGTCCAGTAGAATTATTAAATCTGATTATGTATTTGACATATATATCGGCTGTAGCCTCTTCTTAATTCTCCCCTTCCTGACCTTACTCAATCAAATACTTACACTTATCAATGTAATATGCCACTTATTTGAATGATGACTGGAAATAATATATTTTATCTCAGACTACTGGCAGGGTGCTTGAATAACACACGCAGTGCTCTGATACCATGTTGATTTGCGGTGCTCAATTATCCACACTAGTTCCAGTGGTTTCAATGTCCTGCCAGGTGTATAGCTTGCACCGGGAATGATCGGCACTGCTTTATGGAGAATCAATATTTCCAGCCAGTCACGAAGGTGTTGCAAAGAATAGACTCTATGTGATAGGAAATCTGCAAGGCCTTTCCCAATTTTCGTACCCGCTCTAATACCATGCTGATTTGCGGTGCTCGATTATCCACAAGCAAACCATCATTGTTGCCTTCCCAACGATAGACAATAGACTCTTATTGTCACCCCGAGCACACTAGATATATCAATCTGCAATTGTATTCCCTTATTCTTCTCACTTATTGAATGAGATCACATATCTCATTATATATGCGAGAGGTGACTTATCACCAAGGGTCACCACACTTCATATGTGATCCTGTTAATTTAATAACTATATTATTACATAATAATATAGTTATATCATCTCACAATAATAATATAATTTTCTTATCTTACAATAATAATATAATAATTATATTAGCAATATAATTATTATATTATCAATCACAATAATTGTATCATTAATATAATTATTATAATATCAATAATTATATTATCACAATATTATAATAATATAATTATATTATCACACTAATTATAATATAATTATATTATCGCAACCTTTATGTTATCTATGTCGGCCTGAAGAAATTCGACCATAGCTACAATAACATTAACACTTGAAGATGCTAAAAGTGAAACTTGTTGTTTGAGTCTACTTGATGAATCTTGGTTGTAGCATAGAAGACTTGGTCATATGAACTTCGACAGCCTTGTTCAAATCAACAAAAAGGAGGTGGTGAGAGACTTGCCAAAACTCACTAAACCATTTGACACAGCGTGTAAAGATTGTCAATTGGGTAAACAAACTTGTTGGAGTTTTGAAACAAAGGAGTACTCAAGCACAATGCCTCTAGAGCTAGTTCATACCAATTTGTGTGGACCAACAAGAATTGCAAGCATGCAAGGCGAGAGACACTTTATGATTTTAATTGATGACTACTCACATATGACTTGGGTGGCCTTTTTGAAAGAAAAATCAAAAGCATTGGAGAAGTTCAAAGCTTTTAAAACTTTGGTTGAAAGTAAAAAGAATCTGAAAATTGAGTGCCTATGATCAGACAATGGAGGTGAGTTTACCTCTAATGATTTTGTAAGTTTTTGTGAGAAGTTTGTTATCAAAAGACAATTTTCAGCTGCTAGGACACCTCAATAGAATGGGTGGTTGAGAAAAAGAACAAATCAATTCAAGAAATGGCAAGAAGCATGATGAATGAATCCAAGGTAAGTGATTGTTTTTGGAAGGAGGCAGTCCATACAGTTGTTTACATTCAAAATAGAAGTTTGATTCGAGCTAAACACAACAAGTCACCATATGAATTATGGAATGGTAAGGCAGCAACTGTTAAGCATTTTAAGATCTTTGGCAGCCCTTGTTATATTACGAGAGATGGGGATAATTCAGGCAAATTTGATCCTAGAGCAGATGAGGGTATTTTTCTAGGATATTCCTCAAAAAGTAAAGCTTATAAATGTTTTAATAAGAGGTTGCATAAGATAGTTGAAAGCACTAATGTGAAAATTCATGAGATTGCTAACTCAGTTGTGATGATAGCTTGCAGGATGATGAGGCTGAAAATGTTGATCAGCAAACTTCTACCGATACACAAGCTGGGACAGCAAGAAACAGTGCTTGTAATACCCCTGAAAACAATCAAAATGAAGATGTTCGTGTACATTTTGAGGGTGGAAAACCAGACAATCAGTTTAGTACAGCAGATGCATCAACTGGTCCTACAACTTCACATGACAGAAACAAAACTACAATCAGAACTTCTCTCAAGACTACATCAAGGATTGTTGAAAAGAACCATCCTATTAATCAGATTATGCAAGAGGACAAACCTAGAGCATCAAGAAGGAATGTTAATTACTATGAAGATGATGACGTTTCACTATTGTCTATGATTGAACCAAAAACTTTGAAGAGGCAGCAGAAGATAAATCTTAGGTTGCAACCATGAAAGAAGAATTAGAACAGATCCAAAAGAGTGAAACTTGGGAACTTGTCCCAAGGCCTAAGGATAAGAACGTGATTGCACTAAGTGGGTCTTCAGGAACAAGTTGAATGAGGATGGCCAAGTTGTGAGAAACAAGGTTGTTGATTCAAGTAGCATTGATCAAATAAAACCATATACCTATCTATTTACATCAAATGAAGAAAGACGGTAATGCAGATATATATTTCATATGAATGATTTATATATCGAACCTCTTCATTATCGAATTGCAATTAATACATGTCCAAAACATTATTGATATATAATCGGGTTATATTAGAATTGAACCGAATTAGTTATCGGGCTTGTTTTCTTTGATACTGATTCATTATTGGGTGTGTTTATATCGATCTGTTATCATTTACAATGGCACCAATTAGTTATCATAGACACCGAATGGATCAGTTGACATTTGGAAGAGTCACAGCCAAGTGACATCTTGGTCGGACATGTCTAAAAGACATGTCCAATCAAGGTGCCACTTGATCATGACTACCTTACTATATATGCATCATTCAAAAGAAAGGGGAGATGACATTGAAATCGATAAATGTTCATCCTCCATACCTGCAGCAAAAGAAAGACAACAATCATAGTTATAATACCTAAATCTTAAATACACAATCTTGCATATAACTTGTTCATTAAATTGGAAATTGCAATAACATTTACATGGTATCAGAGCCAAGTTATCGAACCTGAGGCTATTCAATTTTGTGGAAAATTTAAGAACTAGTTTATATCAAGCATTCTATTTCTCTAATGGCCAATGCTATGAGATTCGAAGATAGACTTGGCGTGGGTGATGATTTCTCCGCATGGAAGTTCAGAATCAAGATGATTCTAAGGGAGAGCAAAGTCGAAACTTTTATCAAGACTGAATCTACGGAACCAAAGACCGAACCAGAAAAAACATCATGGTTAGATGGAAATGAAAAAGCAATCAAGATTATTGTTGATGGGGTGAGAAATAACATAATGCCCATTATAAAGAAACATGAAACGGCTTTTGAAATGTTCAAAGCACTTGTGAACACATTTGAGATATCAAATGCAAGTCAAACTCTGGCCTTGAAGCGAGAAATCAATCATATAACCATGAACAAAGGAGAGACAATAAACGCCTACTTCATGAGGATCTCAACTCTAAGAGATGAACTAGCAACTCTAGGATATGAGATCCAGAGCAAAGAGTTAACACTCATTGCTCTAGATGGGTTACCTAGTGCATGGGAAACATTTGTCCAGGGCATTAGTGCAAGGGACAAATATCCTGAGTTTGAAAGATTAAGAGATGACTGTCTCCAAGAGGAATCTAGACTGAATAAGAAAGGAATAAAACATAAGAATATAGATGAAGACCTACAAGTCCTAAACACTAACTCCACCAAGCAAAACAAGAAAAGGCAGTTTAGGAAGAGAAAAGGTCGTCAAGGCAAGAACACTTCAAAGAAGGACTTATCTCACATCCAATGCTACAGATGTGATCAGTTCAGACACTATGTTGCAAAGTGCCCGGAAAGAACCAAGCAACATGCTACATTTGCCAAAGCAGGAAAGACTAAAGGGGAAAATGACTCCGGAAAGTATGTATTCTACTCAGCACTCACAAGCCAAGCTTCTAACAAGATCAACTCATGGGTGATTGACAGTGGTTCATCCAAGCACATCACAGGGTTTAGAGAAGTACTTGACTCCATGACAGAGGAGAGTAATGAGGAAGTAACCATCGGAGATGACTCCACACATCCAGTGAGAGGAATGGGAACCTGCACCATCAAATTGAAGACAGGCATATCCTTACGGCTCGAAGGAGTACTATATGTCCCCGGCATCAAAAGGAATCTAGTCTTTATATCGACACTGGAAGATAACGGATACAGAGTGACATTCATGGACAACAGAGTATTGGCTTGGCCAAAGAACTCTTCCATCAAGAAGGCAAAGACCATTGGACAAAGACAGGGCTATTTGTATGAGCTGTGCATAGAACCCAACCTAGCCCTAATCCATGAAGCCACTAATGCAAATGAAGTTTGGCATAGAAGATTAGGCCATCTGAATTTTAGGGCTTTATCTTCAATGGGAAACCTTGTCACAGGGCTACCTAAGTTAAAACAAGATCATTCAGGGGCATGCAAAGGATGTGCCCTAGGTAAAAATACCAAGGGTACATTCCAAAATAGTACTAGGAAAACTAGTAAAGTTCTAGAGTTAGTTCATTCTGATGTATGCGGACCTATGTTCGTACCCTCTCTAGGGGGATTCTTGTATTATGTAATATTTGTTGATGACTACTCTAGGAAGACTTGGATCTACTTTCTGAAATGTAAAGAATCAGAAGAGATCCTCTCTAGGTTTAAAGAATTTAAATCACTAACTGAAAACTACTCAGGAAACAAAGTTAAAACCCTAAGAACTGACAATGGGGGAGAATACACATCAAATTCGTTTAGAGAATTTTGTAGAGATAATGGGATTAAGAGGGAGCTTACTATACTTTATAACCCCCAACAAAATGGGGTAGCTGAAAGGAAAAATAGGACTATAGTCGAAGCTGCCAAGGCCATGATTCTAGATCAAAACCTTAACACAAATCTTTGGGCAGAAGCATCCAACACCGCTGTATATATACAGAACAGATGCCCACACTCCCATCTTGAAGATAAAACTCCTGAGGAAGTATTCACTAAAATTAAGCCAGATATCAGCCACCTTAGGATATTTGGGTGTCCTGTCTATATCCATGTACCTAAAGAAAAAAGACTAAAACTAGATCCTTCTGGAAAAAGAGGAATGCTTGTAGGATATAGTGAAACCTCCAAAGCCTGCAAAATCTATGTACCTGGTCAAAGAAATATTGAACTAAGTAGGGATGTAATCTTTGAGGAAGACTTAGCCTTCAAAAGAGCTCAGAGCTCCATAGAACCTGAAATCTATGTCCCTATTTCTAACTTAGATGAAGATCCAGCTCCTGAGTTTTAAAGGGAGAATCTAAATGAAACTGAAAATGAAAATGAACACTGACCTAGAAATCTCAAGAAAAGACCACTATGGGCCACCAAAACAGTAGAAGAAGCTCAGAGGTTTGCTACTCCTTCAGGAACCTTTAGAGAAAGCAAAAAGCCTAATAAATTTACTAGCTATGTTGCTCTTATGAATGATCTATCTAAAAATGAACTTGACAATGTAACTGATGCCCTTAAACATCAAGTATGGAAGGATGCTATGTCTGAACAGTATCAATCCATAATGAAAAATGATGTATGGGAGATTGTTCCTAGGCCAACTAAGAAATCTGTTGTTTCTAAATGGCTCTTTAAGATCAAACATGCAGCAGACGGCAGTATTGAAAAACATAAGGCAAAATTTGTAGCCAGAGGGTTCTCTCAAAAGGAAGGAATAGACTATGAAGAGACATTTGCTCCCGTAGCCAGATATAACTCAGTAAGAACTGTGCTAGCCATTGCAGCAGCAAAGGGATGGAAGGTACACCAAATGGATGTAAAGACAGCTTTTCTTAATGGAGAGATCTCTGAAGAAGTATACCTAGAGCAACCTGAAGGGTTTGAGATTCATCATGCAGAGTCTCATGTGTGTAGACTCAAGAAAGCTCTATATGGGCTTAAACAGGCTCCCAGGGCCTGGTATGAAAGAATTGACACATATCTATCAAAACTAGGCTTCTCTAAAAATGATGCAGATCCTAATCTCTACTACAAATAGAACAAAGGTGATATGCTAATATTGATTTTATATGTTGATGACTTATTAATCACAGAAGAAGATCACCTTATAGATCAATGCAAGAAAGATCTATCCAAAGAATTTGATATGAAGGACTTGGGATTCCTTCATTATTTCCTACGGTTGGAAGTATGGCAGAATTCTGATAACATTATTCTAAACCAAGGCAAGTATACCTTGGACATCCTGAAGAGATTTGGAATGCTAAACTGCAGACCCATGACCGCTCCAATGGAAACCAATCTTCATAAACTTAAAGAAGCAGCAGCAGAATCACCTTCTACTGACCCCACTCTATACAGGCAAATGATTGGGTCTCTTATGTACCTGGTAAATACAAGGCCAGATATCTGCTATGCAGTGAATGCTTTGAGTCAGTTTATGTGTGAGCCAAAGGAGATACACCTGGTTGCAGTAAAACACATTATGAGATATTTACAAGGCACCTTAAATCTTGGTCTCAAGTATGAGAAAGTTGATCTTAATCTACACGGATTCACAGATTCAGATTGGGCTGGAAGTGTGACTGACAGGAAAAGCACCTCTGGAATCTGTTTCAGTTTGGGATCAGCCATGATATCCTGATCAGCAGAAAGCAATCTTCTGTAGCGCAAAGTTCCACTGAGGCCGAATACATTACGGCCTCCATGGCTGCTCGAGAAGCAGTGTGGCTTATAAAGTTACTTGTAGGATTGTTTGGTGATCCTATGAAGCCTACTATTATCCATTGCGACAATCAAAGCTGCATAAAACTTTCAGTGAATCCAGTGTTCCATGATAGATCCAAGCATATTGAGATTCCATACCATTACGTGCGAGATATGGTAGACAAAAATGTGATCCAATTGGAGTATGTGAATACAGGAGACCAGACTGCAGATATTCTGACCAAACCCCTTTCCCGAGTGAAGGTTGATCACTTCAAAAAAGGTTTGGGTATGATAGAAAGGTAATCTGTTTTGTAACCTATACTTGCATATCAATAAGATGTTTAATGTGTAAACTTCTTTGTCGTGTTAGGACTTCCATGGGTGTAACCCCTTGTGTTCATATTCAAGAAGTGACGACTTCTCAAATATTGTACACTTGTATGGGAACATCATAAGGTGACGATCTTATGATGTTCAAACCAGTTATCGTGATAGGATCTCTGGTATGTCATGGATGTGCCATGATTGTGTTGTGATATTACATTTGAAATAGAATGCTAGTGCACTTATCACAACTTGGATATGTTGAAAATTTAATTATTTTCATATGATTATCCTTAGTATTGCGTGTGTAGGCAATACTGATATCACGTGCTTAGGTGATATCATGTCATTACAAATTGACTAACCCCTTGTATCACATGTTTAGGTGATACTTCATAATTGAATGGTATAATCCTATGTAGAGTAAGATTATGAAACCTCATAAGGAATCCTGACCATCATAAGAGATGAGATGATAGATATGGAGCTTTATCTTCCCTAGCTAAGAGGGAGTGTTGATTCAAGTAGCATCGATCAAATAAAACCATAAACCTATCTATTTACATCAAATGAAGAAAGACGGTAATGCAGATATATATTTCATATGAATGATTTATATATCGAACCTCTTCATTATCAAATTGCAATTAATATATGTCCAAAACATTATTGATATATAATCGGGTTATATTAGAATTGACCCGAATTAGTTATCGGGCTTGTTTTCTTTGATACCGATTCATTATCGGGTGTATTTATATCGATCTGTTATCATTTACAATGGCACCGATTAGTTATCATAGACACCGAATGGATCGGTTGACATTTGGAAGAGTCACGACCAAGTGACATCTTGGTCGTTTGGAAGAGTCACGACCAAGTGACATCTTGGTCGGACATGTCTAAAAGACATGTCCGATCAAGGTGCCACTTGATCGTGACTACCTTACTATATATGCATCATTCAAAAGAAAGGGGATGACATTGAAATCAATAAATGTTCATCCTCCATACCTGCAGCAAAAGAAAGACAACAATATTATTGTCATAGTTATAATACCTAAATCTTAAATACACAATCTTGCATATAACTTGTTCATTAAATTGGAAATTGCAATAACATTTACAAAGGCAAGGTTAGTGTGTAAGGGTTATGCTCAGATTGAAGGTACAGATTTTGATGAAACCTTTGCACCAGTTGCTAGATTAAAGGCAATTAGAATGTTCTTAGATTTTGCCTCTTTTAAGGGTTTTAAATTTTTTCAAATGGATGTTAAATCTGCTTTTTTGAATGGTGATTTAAATGAAGAGGTATATGTAGAACAACCTATTGGTTTTATTTTGTCAGAGAATCAAGATTATGTGTAAAAGCTGAAAAAGGCACTTTATGGCCTCAAACAAGCACCCCGTGCTTGGTAATTGGTATGACAAATTGAATAGTTATTTGCTTCAGCAAGGGTTTAGAAGAGGCATTGCAAATAGCAACATGTATATCAAAGAGGAAGGTAAACATATGCTGATTGTGCTTGTATATGTTGACGATTTAATTTTTGGGAGTTATCATGTGCAGATGTGTTAAGTTTTCGCAACTAATATGAAGATGGAGTTTGAAATGTCAATGTTGGGAGAG
Source organism: Cryptomeria japonica (assembly GCF_030272615.1). Classification (NCBI taxonomy): domain Eukaryota; kingdom Viridiplantae; phylum Streptophyta; class Pinopsida; order Cupressales; family Cupressaceae; genus Cryptomeria; species Cryptomeria japonica. Next base: position 272,460,976 of record NC_081407.1, read on the forward strand.
CTGTCATTCTTCCTTGGGCTGCAAATTCATCAATCTAAAGAAGGTATATTTATTTCCCAGACTAAATATACTAGAGAGATGTTGAAGAGGTTCAAAATGGAAGATTGTACTCCTGTTAGCACTCCTATGGTGACTAGTTGTAAACTAAGTAAGGATGATGAATCATTAGATACTCATCAAACTCTTTGCAGGTCTACGATAGGTAGTTTGTTGTATATTACAGCTACTAGACCTGATATAATGCAGTCTATAGGATATGTTGCAAGATTTTAGGCTGCCCCCAAGGAGACACATGTTCATGCAGTCAAAAGGATTTTCAACTACCTCAAAGGTACTGTGGAGTATGGCCTTTGGTATCCTAGTGGAAATGATTTCTCACTTACAACCTATACAAATGCAGATTGAGGTGGCTATGTTGATGACAGGAAGAGCACAAGTGGAGGTGCTTTCTTCCTTGGGAAGTGTTTGGTTTCATGGCACAGTAAAAAGAAACCTTTTGTTTCTCTTTCGATTGCTGAAGCGGAATATATAGAAGCAATATCCTGCTGCACACAAGTTCTTTGGATGAAGCAAACTTTGAAAGACTTAAAGGTAGATTTCAGTCATCCCATTTCTATTTTGTGCGATAACACGAGTGCTATCAGCATATCTAAAAATCTTGTCTTGCACTCTAGAACTAAGCACATTGTGATCAAGTATCATTTCTTGCGTGAACAAGTCAGTGATCTGCAGGTAAAGCTTGAATATGTTTCTACTAAGGATCAGCTTGTATATGTTTTTACTAAGCCCTTGCCCAGAGATACTTTTGAACAACTAAGACAGAAGTTAGGAGTGTTTTCACTCCATCATTGAAGGGTTATTTTGCTCAAGGGGAGTATCTATGATATTATTTTATGCCCTTGTTTAGTGTTTGCAGGTTTGATTATGAATTTGTTTCAGTATTTGGTAGATTGTAGTATTGATATAAGTCATTGATGTCAAAAGGTAGCAGGATCTTGTTGATGTGTTTTTTAGGCACATGCGAACACAGAATAAAATACCAAGGCATCTTATCCTCTCTTCAACAAAGTCTCTCAAATGCTGAATATTTGCATAAGGATCACTTGAGACAACTCCGAGGTTCTTCAATGTCGGGCCACGGCATGTAGATAAGCACAATTGGCCGTTGTGATTGTTGTTCCTCCAAGGGGCCTTACGTTGTACATGAATGCTTGAATTGTTCGAACTTGATCATTTGATGTTGCGATTTTGTGATGCTTTTTATCCTAAACTAGCTTGAATTGAAAAAAGGGCAAAAGAGAAAGGGTTGAGGAATTCTATCCTAAGACTTAGAATGCAAGAAAAGAGTGAATGATTCGATGGAATCCTACTAGGCAAGGTCTAACCATCAAGTCGAATGATTTGAGACAAGCTCAGTGCAATCTTCTAAGGTGCAATTCAAAGATGTTCAAATCATTATCATCAAACATTGATTACCATTCAAGTTAACACATAAACAATGGATGTATAACAATTGAAGTTAAGCTTATATAATTCCAGTTGACCACGCAAGGCACACTTACAATCAGCAAGAGGCTAGTGGTATGGACTAAATGGATTCCACACGAATGCATTCAACAAATTCCTCCATTCAATCTAATTAACATGATCTAACATGAAGATCCAACAAGAAACCATGCACTTGTAAAGAAACAATGCATTCCACCATCACTTCAATGAAAAGGAAGTTTATGGGCAACAATTTATGCCTTCTCCTCCTAGTCTACTCTAGCTGCTATTTGCTATCAAGCTACTAACTATTCTCTATTGACTCTTAACTATTTATTCCCTATTCACTATTTACTATCCCCTCTTTTAACCTTTACAAATGAAGAGCTTGAGCTTTATATAGAGAACTCATTACAATGAGTGGCCAAGATAAAACCCCATCAATGGCAAAGATTTTACAATGAAACCCTAATTAGGGTTGTTACAACAAACTTTATTTTGGCCAATGAAATAATTACAACATTTTGACACATGTCATCTATAGAATATTTTGACCAAAAAAATAGTGGGGGTAGGTACATTGGAGTTTGTGCCCTCATGGATGAGTCAGGTTCATTGCATCTGGACAAGTTGATGTGGGACTTTCTGATTGATGGAATGGTGACTAGGATGCCACCTTAACTTGCACTTGTGGACTGGATGAATGAATATTGAATAATATCTTTTGATACTGGAAGGTCAGTCAACTTAGGAAGTTCGCTCCTCCAAAGGACCAAAGGAAGTTTATCAATCTTAATCTCATCTTCCTCATGCTACCTTCCTCTAGAAAAAGTGCAATCACTCCACTTTGATGGCCAAGGTAGAAATTCGCTCCAATGCCAAGGCAAAGGAAGTTCACTCCAAAGCATGAGCAACGGAAGTCTTCCCATACTTAAACAAATTTCGCCCTATGTGACCCTCTTGACTTGACTTCTCCTCTCACATCACTTCATTTCACCCTTCACAGGTAGGGCTATCCTACTGACTCCTAGCCTCTTGACCAACTATACCTCTCCAATGCAAAGGTTAATAGCAAAAGACTCTAACTACTACCCTAGAAAGCGGAACAAAGTGGGGGTCCCCATTTGCAATGGGGCGATGTGTGAAAACGTCACAACAGATCTAAGGGGAGAAGTTATGTTTTCTTGGTGTCAGAAGGTTGTAAAAGGAGATGGAGTTGCCATCAACGACAAAGGGGGAGTTTGTTGGATTAGTTGTCATTGATGTCAAAGGCTTGTTGGTTTTGTTAAGACTTTGGTCATAAACTTCAGTTGAGCTGCCTACTTGTGTGTATGGTTGAGCAGCTTGAGCAGCTTAAGAGCTAGCCTGGTGTCTGTTTCAGCTAGCTGTGTGCCTGCTTGGTCCTTGTCAGCTGCCATATCGGTTTGTGGGACACGAATTCTTTCTTGAGTTGATATTTTGTTCTGGAGATCTCAAATAAATTAAATAATCTTTTGTGGGTGTGCTGTGGCCTTTGACTGCTTTCTGGGATGCAGAGAATATATCAGATCGTGGTTGTTTAATTCAAGACTATTTTATCAATCATTCTTTTGCCACCGTAAAAAGTGAAGGGGCTGTGTTTTCTTTTGGTATCGTATTTGAAGAGAATAGCTGAAGTCGTGGGCCACTATTTTGGAATGACGTATTCATGCACTGGTCCTAATAAATATAAAGAATCCATTTGCCTCCTACATTTTTTTTTAATGTATTCATGCACTGGTCCTAATAAATATGATGTATTGAAGTTTTGGATATTCTTTTGGCTAATAATTTTTGTCTCAGATCGTGTGTCTTAATTCTTTCCGGGAACTCATTTTTTTGAAGGAAGTTTGTCAGCATTTTTGGATGAGCCTTAAAGTCGAATGGGAGTATATATTTTTTGAAAAATATATCGTGAGTGACAGAAGAGTGAAGAGGTACGCATGATATATTTTGTGGGAGTAAAAAATTAAGAACCGTTTTTAATTTTTAAGTGCTGGAGCATGCCGTTGTTATGTTGATAAGAAATTATGAACCTGGGTGTGTGATCCCAGTGGTGTTGAAAAATCTGGAAGTTTCATTATGCAGTTAGGAGCACAGTAAGAGTATAGAAGTGTCGACTTCTATTTGAGCTATTGGGCCTGTCAATACTACAGTGGAGTGAATGTTATTATTTTTCTTTTTTCTGAGCAAGCTAAAGATCTCGAAGAAAAAATTGGAATATTAAGGAGTTGTGTTTGAGCTGTGTGAGATATGTGCAATGACTTTTAAAATATAGAGTTCAAAAATTATTGCAGACTGAAGATGAAGAACAACAAGGGGTTGTGTAATTTTGAAGTCCTGTAAGCATTCCGAATTTTTAATTGAGTTTTGGATCTTGAGGTTGGTGCCTTTGTTAATTAGAGTCGGTGCTCTGTAAAGTTTGATATTCAGTGAGTTGGCGATCACCTTTGTAAACTGGGTTGGTGCCCATTTTGTTTTTGAAAGAATTAAGTGAACTGTGGTTTTTTACCCGAAAGGGTTTTCCACGTGATAAATTTTGGTGTCTTTGCCTTCATGCATTCTTTTCTTCTAAATTTTTGTGTTAAAGAATGGAATTTCGTTGAAATCTTCAAATACTGATTCCCCCCCCCTCTCAGTATTCGCTGTGTGATCTTCATATTTTATACAGTAAGTTGTTAATAGCCCTATTCAAATTGTGTCTTATAATCATCTTTTCTGAGTTTCCAGGGAGGGGGATGCAAGGACATGTGGATGGGGTTTCAGGGACTCCAAAAATCTTACTTTTGGAGATGGTAAGGGGGCAGCTAAAATATAATATTAAAAAATATTTACATTTAAATTTAAAATAACTTAAAATTATCAAACACTAGATACAGTAAAATGCATTAAAAATAGCTTTAATATCTTACACTAGATCACTATGGCAATAGTATACAAGGCTATGATACAAGAACGTGTTGAACATAATGTAAAATGAAAAAATATGGAACTCCAGACTTCTATATGGTAACAATTTTATTTCATAAGATATAAATGTGGCTGCTAAATTCTGACACAAGTCAGATCTTAAAAAGTTAAATAGAATAAGGTTTGCAACACTGGACAGCAATTCCATGCAGTGCACACATGGGGTTGTTCCTTCACATTCATCAGGCCTGTGCAGGGTAGCAGCATGCATATTGCATTACATTATAACTCGATACAGAGTATTAGATTCAAAACGATACAAAGCATGGAAACTCATTTCATACAAATAATAGCAGAGAAATCTACTGAAAACTTTATCAGCTATTATAGCTACTCAGCTTGAATGAATTGATGGAATATTAATCTCTAGCAGGAAATGATTATAAAGTCATACAAAATGAAGCCTAACATCAAAAGGTAAAGCATGTCATATTAAATCAATATAATTATACAGAATCTCTCAAAGCAGGAATCAAAACAAAAATATTAAAAACATAGAAGAAAAGATAAGCTTCTAGATTTTTTTGCATGTTCAAACTTGATGGCTGCATGGGAAGATATAACATCACAGGGACATCAGGTACAGTGGGTCCGCAAATATGTGGGTTATCCTGGCAAACATTCCCCATTTTAGGAGACATCCCAAAAGAATATTTTGTGGGACAGTGAAGGGACAACATATCTCAAAAATGTTCTGTCACCAAAATATTGAAAAACCCCTGGCAATTCATCCCTAGGGTGCACTGTTTATAAATTGACTCATAATGGATAGAGATGTTCCTATGCATTGCAAATCTTTGTACAAGTATCATACGATCTCAACTACCTCGGATAATCTCCGATCATACAAAACTTTGTGGTATATAACCAAGTTGGACAAGGTTGACTATAATCAGTACACCAATGTTCTTTAAGATGAATATTGACCTAACTTTTTCATTCTTTCACTCCTGAATTTTTAAAAAAATTAACGATGTCTATTGTTCCATGCAATCTACAAAAACAATTGATGTCTTTTTGCAATGCAAAAGTCAAAAGCTAAGTCAAACTTACAAACGCGTTATAAAGAATTTGGTACGAATAACTGATGCATCAGTGAGAACACTTCCCTTCACCACATCCAGGCCAAGATCTCTAAGTGCTTTCATCTGCATAAGAGTTATTGTCAACCCAAAAGGCAATAAAAATCTGAATCCAAAACTGCATTAAGGTATTCACATATTCAAATGTCAATAATCAAATTAAGACTCCATGATGTAAATAATACCTTGAGAAGGAATTAGTGTCAAACATAGAGTGGCATAGTCACTGAGAAGAAAAAGACTCTGCGACAATCCATAGATGAGGTATACATAGTATCGCAAACAAAGCAACAGCACCACTAATAGACTAAATAAAGAAACAGATAACATCTACAGCATTATATTCATTATTCACATTTTTGCCTTCCAAAAATTAGAGGATTTTTACTAGACTATTACCAGAAATTAACCGACCAAAAAGATACCTGAAGTTTCAGTAAACTATTAGTCAAATAGATTTTATAAGATACAACATTTTTTATTCATACCCAAAAAAAGCACATGCAATATAATATCAGAAAATGTATTAAAAATGAAGGAACAGATTCTTATCAACTTACTGATAAACACTGAATACAACAAATAATATAAAAATAGGTCACCAAGCTTTTTCTCTTTTGTAGCACAAAAAATAAACTCCTTATAGAAGCTTTAAGCAATATCATTTAAGCAATATCATTTAATGTTGACAGCTCAACTGCTCTCTCTGTGCAGTCAGCTGCTCTTTCAATATACCTAAAACACCGTGACTATCAAAACTTGCAATGCATTGGCATTTCCATCAGTGAACAATTAGTTCTAGTTTCAGGACAGTATGAAAGCTACATACGAACTTTGAGCTAATTGATCTCTTGCTTCATCAAGCTATTTGAATTTTGACCAGGATGGACTTGGGGGTGAAGTTGAAAACTCATGATTATTGGGCACTCAAGCTCAGGAAGTCCATACCCGCCACGTTTCATCGACCAAGATTCACAGCCCAGAGACCCAGGGGACTTAAATCACTTCCAATAAAATGAATTGTACACTCACATTAGTTCAGCTATATATGCCATCAAGAAAGCTCAGACCCCGCATGTGCAAGTTTTGGTTCTCTGTGGTTGAAAAGCCTGTAATGTTGTAGAAGTAAAACTATATGACAGTACTGAAGTCCTTCCCTAATATCACACACTTATAGCCTTATCTTTCCTTAAGATCCCAGATTATCTTCTTTTCGAATGCAGTAATTTCCTCCTTATGGACAGTATTGATTCTTTAAGTCTTTATCCCAAAAACTTGACTAGAGGCTAGAGGTTATTAAGGAGAAGAAAAAAAAGCTACCATGAGAAGAATAAGAAAATTTGTCATATAATCACTTCTTCGACATTCACAAACCTAGCAGAGAGCACTAACTTAACATCCAGTTTCTTTAGCCCTAGCTCAAAGATCTGTTAACAGTATCTTTTCAATGTATAAACCTGAAATTCAAATACTTCTATGAACCAAGATCAAAATACATAGTTGATCATTTTCTTTTGTAAAAGTTTTCAACAAATGTCTATTTATAAGTTCACGTTAAAGCACTAACTTTTCAAGATAAACATCAGATTCTGCCTCGATGTAATTTGGTAGGAAGCATAAGAAAATTTGTCCATTTGCGAAAATCAGAGACTTCCTGGTTGCCCAGAATCCAGAAGTTCCACAATGAAACTGAACAAATCTCTAATCTTGAATTTAGTGTTTATTACTTTACACTACCAGATAACAGCAATTTGAATATTAACAAAAATAAAAATGAACACCATAAACATGGACTAAGCAGACATTTTAATTAGCTAGTGTCTATATAATTGTTTGGTACAGAAAGGACCCAAAGAACAGCATGCATTCACTTACATAAGACTTGTTTTCTAAATACTTACGGTTATTGGTTACACAACCATCAACAACCAAATCATAAGAAATCATATCACCACCAAACACTAACAAGAGCAGGGATGAGTTTGGTGAAATAGGATCCATAGCTACGACAGACTCACTTTCACAGCCAAACCAACAACCTCAGTTTCCTGCACAGCCATCACAGGAATCAACTTCCAGTTAACTGAATTCAAACTTCAAACAAGGAAAGAAACCAAAGTAGTGTTGGTTGAAAATTTTGTACACCTGGGAAGGCGTGCAAAATTATGGTTTCAGCCACAGCGTGAGTTAAAAACTCTCCTAATTCTAAGGGAAAGCTCCCCTTTACCTAATTGTTCTAACTATTACAAATTAACTAAAACCTGCAAACACTATTTTAACTTGGGTGAGATAACATCCTTTTCCCCTTTTAAAAAAAACAATATTCTTTTCTCTTTTTTCAGAAAAGAAACTATGACTTATAGTAACAAATACAAAAACTTTTGTGAAATTTCAACAAATATAAAGATGTTTATACAAAAGGAAGAGAAGTTTCCATAAAAGCACAAAGTCTTATGTCGCTTCCTCGGGACGGGAATGCAGAAACAAAAGCTCAAAATCTTCACTCTTCTACTGTTCTATCTACCTTCCAAAATGATTAGTATAATAACAATATACAACATACAACAACTCGAAGTCTGTCAATATGATGCACCTCTAGACTGATATTGTATAGGAACAGCTACAAGCACAAAGTCTTGTAGTTTTTCTCTATCATAAACACTTAACTATACTAACTTAACCCTCACTATTTACAGCACAAAGTCTGCAAGAAATCATACTGAAGCTCTTTCCAACAACCTCACTAGAATCTCAAGTATATGCAGAAAAATATATCACTGCGACATAAGAACACAAAGTATCAACACAAAGTCTGAAAACTCAAGTGTTCTCCTTATCTTGCTTGAAAGTCAAATTTACAATTATAAAACACATCGCTTTTATCGATGTAAATTTAAGTTTTCTTGCTTGCCAGAAAGATAAAGATTACATAGAACACCCTCCAATATATATAAGAGAGGGGCTGAGAGCAAAAAGTGGGAGAAGTCCAATTAACCAAGACTTATTCCACAACTAACCATGACTTATTCCAAATTACAATCCTATTGTCTTTCAACTTGTAATTTGTTTACATGTAATTACAAGTTACAAGAATGCAAGTAATGTGACTACTTGCAGTTGCAATTACAATTTTTGACATTACATGTAATTTGTCAAAGGAAATTACAAATGCATAATTGAAACTAATCTAAGTGTATGAGACACGACTCTATTTACATCATCCTCTGTCTACGAGGTCTTCATCCTCCTACAAGATGTTGTCACTTGAAGTATTTTGGATTGGTGAAAGTATTTGTCCAGGAACATCAACTGGCATCATTGATAGTTCTTATGTCCTTTGCCAATGAACTCCAACCCCATCTTCTTGCTTGGGGTAATACTGATTCTTCAGGAGAAGTTCAACTATGCATATGACATTGTACTCTTTTCAATTTACATCACTACTGTCATCAACATATGACAACACTGGCTTTTTGTTTATTGTCTTTACATGCATTGAAACCCCTTGCACTCGGGTCTCTAGGACCCGATTACAAGTGCAAAAGTATTTAACATTCTTGCAATATCGACTTGCAATCGGGTTTTGGAGGCCCGATTAAAAGTAAAGGGAACTTGCAATAAACGAGACCGAGTTACATGCTTGCAATCGGATTTCTAAAACCCGATTGCAAGTAATAATGTAATGGCAAATATAAAGGCAATCGGGTTTTAGAAACTCAATTGCGAGTAATCACAACTTGCAAGCAAAGACAAAAACCTACATACTTGCAATCGGGGTTTTGAAACCTGATTGCAAGTGATCAAAGTGACTTTAGTTGCAGTTGGGGTTTTGAAACCCGATTGCAAGTAATAAGGTTTGAACTTGCATTTCGGGTCTTAGGACCCAATTTGCAAGTTATAGTGCAACACAACTTGTAATGGTGTTTCAGAGACCTGACTTCGCAAGTAATTGTAATTGGGTTTCTGAGACCCAATTGCAAGTAAAGTTAAATTGCAATTTGAGAAAAAAGTTCCTACTTGCAATGACATCAAAAAGTTCCTACTTGCAGAGAGGAACTCAAAACCTGAAATTGCATAGAAAACCAGGAAAATGAAAGCAAAAACAAACCAAAACTTGGACAACGATGATAAACACACCCAGTGATGGTTTGGCATTAACAAATATGAGTTTTAAACCTCTTAAAATGTGCCTTAGAGAAGAAAACTATGAATTTTGAGTAAAAAATTGCAGGGGTTGTCTATTTTTTAAAATTCAAAAATTGAGACAACAAGTAACACAAGTCCAACTTGATAACATACAAGCAAAATCATGGAAAATTAATGCAGGCCAGAGCAAGCACTTTCTCATTCATCTATTAACACATTGATATGCAATTAGAAGAAGAATTTCCATAGCAAATCATCAACATGAATCTTATATGAAACTGATCCAAGAACTGTGATTGCTGTCCTCTGAGTACTTTGATAATGAAAATAGTAATTTGCCTTAGATTTGTGATGTTTAAATGTTGGAATTGTAGTAGTTGCATATAAGGAAAGAACCACAACACAAAAGAAACTAGAATATAATACAAGATTACACTAGTCAAACTCAATGTGGTAACACTACATCAGAGTGGAGTTGTGCCTCCTCATGCCACTAACCCTGTGCAATATTTTTAAAGTCAATTTACCTCAATAAAGCCTCCAAGAATATTGTAGAACTTGACACTTCTACAATGCTCTCCTATGTTTCCCTTGTTCTGTAACTTGCATCTAAACTCACTTTACTATTGTGCTCAGCTACATATACACATGCTACAAAACGAAAAAACCCAGACCTAAGATGTATTTATACATAATATATGCAAATCAACTAAAAGAGATCCCATACAACCAAGGAGCTTGATGAGATGGAATACCAAATAATAATTCTTCAAAACTGGGAGATTTTGATTATCTGTCTTATGTGTGATGGGTTCAGATATGTATAACCCATAGTTGATAGACTCGAACTTGGTAAAAACTCGGCAGACACAACTTTTGACTTGACAACTGAATACCAAATAATTCTTCTTCAAAACTGGGACTTATGTCTTATGTGCGATGGGTTTAGATAGGTATAACCCATAGTTGATAGACTCAAACTTGGCAAAAACCCGGCAGACACAAAACTTTTGACTTGACAACTTAAAATATTGCTAAAATTTCTTTAAAAACACATTTCTTTTGCAAAATTCAATGACAAGATGTATCCAATGAGTCCATAAATGAATACAAAAGTGTTTTTTATTAAACTTCATTATTTTGAATTAGTGTTACAAGACTCAACTAGACTCGACTAGACTCGGTAAGTCCAAAGGCGAGCTAAGCTTGTTGAGGCCAGGCAACCCGAGACTCGGCTTTGTTTGAGTCTTGCCAAAGTCCGCAAGACTCACTAGACTCGGCTATGATTGTGGAAAAAAAGGTTAAAAAAAAAAAAGATTAAAGAAACAAAATTGTAAATCATTTATCTAACATTTTAAGTACTTTTTCATAAAAACTTACAACCGTTCAATGCTTGTTTGCTTTATGACATGCGCATTTAGGATTATCTCCATGTTTCTTTTCAAGTGAGTCTCATTCTCTTCATCAGAATATATACATGAAACATAACATTAAGTCACATTTCAATATTTGTTTTCAGTTATATTTCATGTATTATAACGGTAGTATGTTTGAGAGAGGTTTCAAGTCTCTAGAAGTTATAAGGCAAATTCTAGGTTTTAGAAGATCTTATAAATTTTCAAATTTAGTTGTATTTCAGTAATCAGCATTCTCTCGCTCTCTATCTCACTCTTCCTCTATCCCCTCTATCTACCTTCTTTGTCTCACTCTCTCCTCTCTACCCCAAGATCTAGTCCTATCTCTTTACTTCTCTCTCTCTCACCCCCAAACCCCTGTGAGGGGTGCTACCATCAACCTCGTTTTGTTGTTGCCCCCGAATCCCCATCAAACTATAAGTCTAAGCAAGCAATAGGCCAATGATGAAACATGATCATAAAATCTACAAAGTACATATCCCTTTTGCAAATATCTGCATCTTCTTAGTCAAAGCCACAATCAAGGTTTATCTTGCTTCATACATTGGACAACTTGTTTAGTATAGAAGGATTGCCATAGGCAAAGCTGGCATGCTACAGTTAGTGTACTATGAATACAAGTCAAGTCATAGTTAGCAAGAAATAGCATTTTCATAATCCAAAAATGTATCATCATGCCTTGTACAAACAACTCATAGAACAATTCCATCTATTAGTATCCTGGCTAAGGTCAAACTAGAACATAACTATTTATCTTTTTACATAGTTGTTCAGCTTTGTTAATGAGCTTGACAACAAAACATGCAATCTTGAAGACTCCAAGAAAACTTTAATAATTTATCACTTGAATATATACACCAATCACTAAGACACAAGAAAATATCATGGCTACATCATCATCCGAGACCTATCTTGGACTCCAATGCATAACTTGTTGTGATGTTGGGATGCGTAATGTAGGCTCCTCTAAGCCAGGTCAAACTAGAACATAACTATTTATCTTTTTACATAGTTGTTCAGCTTTGTTAATGAGCTTGACAACAAAACATGCAATCTTGAAGACTCCAAGAAAACTTTAATAATTTATCACTTGAATATATACACCAATCACTAAGACACAAGAAAATATCATGGCTACATCATCATCCGAGACCTATCTTGGACTCCAATGCATAACTTGTTGTGATGTTGGGATACGTAATGTAGGCTCCTCTAAGCCATAGACTTATATTTATAGCTTTGATATTTGTTTTGATGCCACAGATTTTATATTTCATGAGTCTTGTATACAATTGACAATATTTGTATATCTAAATGCGTTATTTCCTTCAGCTAAAATTTGCATTGATATACTTGTGTATGTGATCAAAGTAGCTTCTATTTGATGTGGTTATTGTGTCTTTAAAGTTTATTTATTAAAAGGTGCATGAAACAAGTTGTAAATGCTAGAAAATCTCCTAATTTCTTGGGTTTTTCAATTTGTTGAGTCTTTGCCGAGTTTGGGTGCCACGTTTGAGTCTGAGTCAAAAATCAGCTTGTTGAGTCCGAGCCAAGTCCGTACAAATTGAGTACACAATTGTATCATCATGCAGAATCCTAATGGCCGGTACAATAGATAGCTGATAAGTATTATGAACTTTTGATGTTGCCTTTGAAAATCATCATTATAATTCATAAATTACATATTACATCTTCCTCTTCTCTAATTTGGTGAAAACTTGGGGAGAGGTTGGGGTTCTAATCCTTGGAGTTTGTTGTGGCTCCTCACTTGACATAAAAGGCTACGCTTGTGGCTCTAGCTCGACCCCTATTCTGCTAGTAGATGGCAATGACTCCTCAACCACATCAACATCATCCAATCCTATATCTTTTGTTGCACCCACATCCTCCAATGCCTACCCCTCAAAACCAAAAATCTCATCTTTAGTAAATAGTGGAGGCTGCTCATCCTGCCTTGTCCAATTGCTATTAGGATCAATGCCATCCAAATCAATGAGCTCCTTTGATTTGTCCTCTATCCTTCATGTGCGAAACCGAAGGTTGTATTGCACAAGGACAAGGTCATTGAGGTGTTTTTGAGCTAATTTGTTCCTCTTCTTCATGTGGATGGCTGAAAACAAAATCCAATTGCACTTGCAGCTAGATACACTACAAAGTTGGAACAAAATGTGGAGGGATAATCTTTTGAGATTTGGGGTATTTGCACCCCAATCTATCTACCAAGAATCTACAAAATAAATTTTTTAAGAGTTAGAAAGGTCAAACCATATTTTATCAAATTATCAATAGCTGTAAATTATAAATTTGTAACTTGTAAGATGCATGTGATATATGTCCTCTAACTATGCAATTCTTGAATAATGAGGTCTCTCACCTCAACCTAGGGTGTCATCCTCTAAATGCGTCATGAGGCCCTCCATAACCTCTCCATTAAGATCTGAGAAGCATTCTAAAAAGAATAAACTAGGGTTGAGGAAGTAACCTACTATATGGATATGTTGGAGTTGTTCCACATTCGATCAATGACCTCCCAAATGGGATTAAATTTGAGGTTGTCCCTTTGTAATAATTTTGGATGGACTCTTTGGCCCTAACAATGGCCTCATAAACATACCCCACTGGGTTTTGATCCTCATCTAAAACAAAGTACTCTAATCAAGGGCTCTGACACCTACAGTTTACAAATATAAAAAGATTTGTCACAATTTATTATAAAAGACAAATTAAAAAAATATATATATTCAATTTGAATTCAAAATTGAAGTTTTAAGGTAACCTTCAAAATCTCTATAGCTCTTTGTGCAAAAAGGTTGTGAAATACTATGCTTGCAACCCTCTCTCCTTGAGGCTTCTTTGAATATGATCAGTCTAGCCATGCTTGACTCCAAACAAGTCAACAAACCAATAATGTTTTGCAACATTAGAAAAATCGATGCAAACCTTGTGACACCCAATCACACCAACTCTTTCCTTTGGGTGTGAAATCTCATCGAATTAAGAACCCAAGGATAATTGCAAATAAATTTAATATACTCCTTGCATCATCTGCAACCGGTCTCACCCAATCAAATTTTCCTATGTCCTCCAAAAGAAGTTCAAGGTAATGTGTTGTGCAAGGGGTCCAAAAGAGTGACCAATGCTTAGCTTGGAGCAATCTCTCAGCAGCCACATATGTTGTTGCATTGTCACTTATGATTTGTACAACATTCTCTATACCCACCTCATGACAACTTCCTCTAACATTAGACTCAATGTTTTTGTATTTTTTACTTTGTTAGAGGCATCAAACGATTTCAAAAAAATCACCTCATCATTTGAAGCTACCAAAAAGTTGATAACAGTGTGGTTTTTTCTGTCTATCCACTCTCCTAAAATAATAGTGCAGCCATATTTATAACATTGCTTCTTATGTTCTTCCACTATTAGCTTTGCTTTCTTTGGTTGCATCTATTATTAAAATAATAACGTAATGTTTCTATAATGGTCATCTTAGTCTTAGTCATTTAGTTTCCTTTAGGGATTTTTTCTTTCATGTTTCTATTCTCGATCGTTTCCATTGTAGAAAAATTGTCGTGTATTCTATGTTTAAGGAGTCTTTGTCTCCTTTGTAATTAATAAATAACAAATTATGATGTCATGGTATTAGTGAGGGTTAAGTTTGTTGATGGATTTTTAAAAAAATTGTGGCTCTATTACCCAGAAATTTCGAGGAAATTTACAGAAATTTTTTGGATCGATTTTTCAATGAAAAATCATGGGTTTGGTTCTGAAAATCCGAAGGTCTTATATCTAAATTTGTAGAAATTGTCAAGGGATTAGAAATCAAAAATCACGTGATCTTGTTGTCTCCTGTGTCGAGTCATTTTTCAATCTGAGCACATAAGATTTTTTTTATAGGAATTTTGGGGGACTTTCTGTGCAAACCAAAGGTCATTTATGTCCGCAACCAAGAGTTTTTTCCTTTGAAGATGAGATATTCTTTTTAGTGTTGCAACATTTCTTATTTCTACGTCATATCTTATATCTGTGACAGGTGTTTCTTTTCAATGTTGCAGCATTTCTTATTTCCACATCATCTCCTCTACCCACGACGGGAACCTTTATTTTTTGCGTCTTTATACCTGTGATGGGTCTGTTGGATCTTTGGTTTTCGACACATGACTTCGTGGTGAAGTTCTTGTGGCTAGGAATCGCAACAGGCTACTGCAACTACTTTGGTGACGAATTCCTTTTCCTCTAGACGTTTTCTTTCTTGCCACGACTTATATTCCACATGAAGTCTAGTTTTGTGTCGTGTGAAGGGCTTTCTTGCCATAATTTTTGCAGACGCATGATTATCACACACGGGACTAGTAAAACCATGTGAAGTCTTTTTTTCTTCTATTGCACGAAGGTATTTTCAATTTTTATGTAAACTGCTACGACGGTAACCTATTTTGACAATTTTTCTAAAAATTATGGGTCTAAGTTGTTGCGTCTGAGTTCTTCTCGATTGGTATTTTTATACTGCATGAAGATGTTTTGTGGTTTTCGTTCTTGATCTAGGGTGTGATACATCGTGGGTGTTGTGATGCGCTATTTCCTGCACAAAGTGCTTTTTTGTTTTATAGCGCGATGAAGGGTTTTATGATTTTTTCCACAAAAAATCATGAAGAGTATTGTTGTTTTTAAATTTTTTACCATTTTTCCATAATAACGAAGGTTTTTACCTTTTCTTCACAAAAACTAAGGTGTGTGGTTTTAGAATTGCATCAAGGGTTTGACGATTATTTCCGCAAAAATTGTGGTTTCTTGCAACTTGTTTTGGGTCGCACCTAGGGTTTATGGGGCGACCAATGTTCTTCTACAAAAAAAATTTACGGTTTCTTGGACAAAATCATGTTATTTCAAAACTGTGAAATTTTTTGAGAAGCCGATCTCGGTGTAAGGGAGGGATGGCTTTGTTACCCAACATTAGGTTGGAAGGATTGTGGTCGATAGATTGTGGCGAGCTTAGTTATATCCAAAATTATGCGGAACCAAGGAGGGCCTCAAAAGGCTCATGTCACAAAGCGGTTTAAGGAGAAGGGGGCAGCCTTCTATACATTCATGGCCAAATGACCTAGAGATTATGACAAGTCTTTTTTAGGGTAGTTAGAAGGATGACCATTAAGGGAGGGTATTAAAATAATAATGTAATGTTTCTATAATGGTCATCTTAGTCTTAGTCGTTTCGTTTCCTTCTAGGATGTTTCCTTCCGTGTTTCTATTCTCAATCATTTCTGTTATGGAAAGATCATCTTGTATTCTCTATTTAAGGAGCCTTTGTCTACTTTGTAATTAATAAATAACAAATTATCATTTCATCTATGAGCAACCTACACATACAAAGTGAAAGTATGAAATTTAATATTAAACACAACAAAATTAACCTAAATTCAACATAAATTACTATAAATAATCAACATTAATTTAGGCTAAAATTCAACAAAAATTATTATAAATTAGCATGAATTTACCAACCTCCCACTTGAGTCTTTACAAGGTGTCTTGTAGCCTTAACCTGCAACTATCAATGCAATTACCAAATTCTCCCAATAAGGACTGCTCACCACATTTAAAGGAAGGTTGTTGAAGTACAAAAATTTGGCACATGCCTTATCTGCTTGTCAATGCACCACCTTGTTCCACTCTTTTACCATCTAATGATGGTTGTGCTCCAGGTATGTTTCTACGCACAAAAAATCTATGTGGAGTGCGCGTAGATTCTCTACTTGAAGTGGTTGAAGAGGATGCCAATGTTTTCAGTACATGTGTACTGCAAAGGGAGCTCACTATGCCTTCACATGTTGTTTCTTCATCTATTTTTGCTCGAGTTAGATGAGCATCTTCATTAAGGGCCAAAGGTGACAAGGTTCACCACCCATTTCCTTGTATTATTAAATTTTTGCCAATAGAAAATGAATTTGAAATGAATGTTCATTTTAAATGAGTGAATGAGATGCAGTTTTGACATCCAAATGGATAGAAAAGCTAGTGCAAAATACATTTCATCTGCAAGTTCTGAAATGAGGCTGAGTAGGTTGTTCAATTTCCAAAGCCTCTTTTAAGAGTTTTGAGACTAATTAATAGGGAGATATCCCCTATGGGCTAACTGCATGAAGCCATGGAGAGAAAAGAAGGTGATTAAAACTAGGATGCCATTGTGGGAGATAATTGTTAATAAATGGGATCGAGAAATGCAGTCTTCCCCCCATATTGTTGGATACAAAATGAATCCATCACTATTCTATAGCACCTTCTTTTAAGATGATGTAAAGGTCAGGGTCTATTCACATGCATGGAATGTGTTTCCCACTCAAAAGGACCATCATGAAGCTCTGGGGGAGTTGACTATTACATGCAGGAAAATGGTTTTTTCTCCAATAAATCTACCATAGAAGGCAAGACCAGCTTCAAACTGAGTGGAGCCCATAAGCTTCTAACATTTTCTCCTTTTTTTGTCTTCTACACTATTACGAGATGAAATTTACACTAAATTGTAGATGACTTTTAGATTATCTTGATAACTTTTATAGTTTTCAAAACAATGGTAGGGTTTTGTTGTGACCATTTCACACATCGCCCCATCAGAATGGGGACCCCCTCTTTTTCTTAGGGTTTTGCTTTCCCTTGATTAGTTTTTCTCTCTGCTTGCTTGGGTTCGGAGTGAGTGAGTGGTTGTCTGGGCTGGCTAGTTTAGGGTTAATCTCTGAGGGCTCGTTTTAGGGTTTCTTTCAAGTGGAGTCTAGCCTAGTTTTGGGAGTCGTTAGTCGTCTACCTGGAACCTTAAATGAAATATTCCTTTCAGGAGAATCAGGATGGTGAGATTGAAGAGCAGGGTGGATAGGTCTAAGGTCAGGGTAGGTCCAGTTTGATGATTTTCTTGTTAGAGTCTTGTTTGCTTCCAGGTCTGAGTCAATTGAGCAAAGTCAATGATCAAAGGGAGATCGGAGTGGTTATTTCAGAAACCGATGAGCAAATGCACCTGATGATGATTGAAAGAGTTTTGCAGGAAGGAAATGAAATGAACCAAGGACAAGATTTCGACCTAAAGGGGAATTTCGCTCCTGACCCTTCCAAAGGGTCCAAAGCGAAATTCATCATAAACCTTGTTTCTTGACTTGAATGGATTAAGAACCTTGCTCCTAATGTGGATGATGATCTAATTTTGCCTTGTGAAATGGTTTGAAGCCTGAAAAATGAGTAATTTAGCCAGGAATGAGATTTTCGCTCCTGACCCTTCCAAAGGGTCCAGAGCGAAAATCTTCCCAAAGCACATTTCATCTTAAGTTTGGCTAATCTTTGACTTGTAGGGTACCTTGGAAGGAAGCTGGGACATTCTTATTGCCTTTGAAAGGTTTGAAAGCATTGAAAATGAAGGATTTTGGACAAAAATGCAAATTTTGCTCCTGACCCTTCCAAAGGGTCCAGAGCGAAATTCCTAAAAGCTCTTAATTTTGCAGTAAAGGAAATCAAGTTTTGATTTGTTATGGCATGGATGGAAGGAAAATGACTTGCTTTTGCCTCTTGAGGTAGTTTTGGAAAGTAGAAATGAAGGATTTAGCCCAAGAAGGGATTTTCACTCCTGACCCTTCCAAAGGGTCCAGAGCGAAAATCTCTCTAAGACACATTTCTTGCCTTATTTGGCCAAAATTTGATGTCCAAGGCATGATGAGATGAAGTATGAACATGTGGAAATCCTTGGAGATGATAAGAAGATTGTGAAAATGAAGAATTCTAGCCAGGAAAGGAAATTTCGCTCCTGACCCTTCCAAAGGGTCCAGGGCGACATTCCTTATAAACCTACCTTTTGACCTTTCTTGGACATGAAATCTTATTCCTAGGGTGAAAGCAGTGTTTCTTTCAAAATCCTGTTGAGCTAACTTATTGGTTGAGATAAATAGACCTTGGAGATTGCTTTGGAAGAAGTTGATGATCAAGTAAAGATGAATTTTGACCTAAAAAGAGAAAATCGCTCCTGACCCTTCCAAAGGGTCCAGAGCGAATTTTCTCAAAACCTATCTTTTCCCTCAAATTTATGCTAAGTCTAGTATGGGTCAAGATTAGAGGTGCCTCTGGGCATGTCCTTGAATGGTCAACAATTATCAAGTTTGAAGGTATTGAGCCAAATGATGAAAATCGCTCCTGACCCTTCCAAAGGGTCTAGAGCGAAATACCTATTTTTACCCAGTTTACTCATGTGGAGAGCTAAAAAATTGAAAACCAAGACTTTGTTAGGCCAAAACAAGCGTAAGTTCGCCTTCCGGAGGATTTATAAGTGAAGAAAATATGGTATTCATGGCCTAGTCAGGGAAATCGCTCCTGACCCTTCCAAAGGGTCCAGGGCGAAATCCTCAAAAACACCTATTTTTTCATCCTTGTTAGATTGAATCAAGGGTAAGTTGCAAAATTGTGAAGACAAGGACATGGGAGATTGCAAATTTAGGTTGAAAAGATTTTGATTCATGAAGCGAACAAGCCTAGAAAAGGGGTCCAAACAAGCCTTGAAAGGATTTAAACCTACATCATTTTGGATATTTTTGATGCTCAAGGAGAATAAAGTTCATCAAGCCTTAATCAAGCTTTGACATTCCTAAGCTAGCCCATAATTTTTCACTAAAATTAGCCTATTACAAGACATTTGGGAGGTTGAAACAAGTTCGCTATGAATTAAGGCATTCATAATTTAATTAATTAATTGCTAAGCCTTGAAATAAAATGAAAAATCCACCCTTGAAGCTTTGGAATTAATTTTAAAAATAAAAATTAAGTTAAGCGTTCAATACTTATTATTCTCCCTTTATTTGCCAAGTCGGCCATCCTTTAAAAGAGGTTTTTATTTCAGTTTTTTTTATATTTATCAAGTCAGCCTCAAGGAGAATTAAGTTGAGCGCCCTATATAAGGGAGGAGTATTTTGATGAATTTAAATCATTCATTCATTGTTCTCATGCGAACTAGAAGAGCAAATCTAGAGGAGCGAATTCTAGCTAAGTTGGAGGCGAATTTCTTGCTAGATTGGAAGATAATTTCCAGAATTTGCCAAGTATTTGAAGGCTAGTAGAAGGCGAAATTCTTTTGAAGGCTGATTGGAGCATAATTCATCCAAAGGAAGACCAGAAATTCAGATAAAACATTCTTGCCTAGCGAAGTCATCATCTTCCTTCTTTCATTTTCAAGGTTGATAGCTAAAATCCAAGGAAGAGGTATGAAGAATCAGATTTTTTGAAGTTTTTTATTCAAGATTTAGTTTGATTTTCCATAGTAATCATTTTGAAAATCTAAGTCTTGTACAATCTGATTTAATTTATTTTGAAAATCCATAATTCTTAGATTTATCATTGTTTTCAAATTAATATTTAGTTATTTCCTTGAAACGTCTCAAATTATAATGAAGATATTATGCTCAAATCCTAACTTTAAGCTGTTGTGTAGGTGTCAAATGACGACCCCCAAGGCCGAAGGATCCATTACTCGACAGGCTCTCATCAAGGAGGATCAGAGGAATGACGAATTGGAGACCAGGATTGTGTCCAAGTGGAGCAATATCGGAGATACCAACCTAGGAAACTTCAATGTGAAGAAGTTTCGGGAAGCGCCCTACATCGGCAAGCCGTCACCTGTTGCAAAGAAGATAATTGAGAGTGGCATCATCAAAGCTGCAGGTTTCCCTCCCGCAATCAAGTGTCATGAGTTGATGATTGAGTGCGCCCGGCACTATGATTCACACTCAAGGACGATCGTGGCCGAGGATGGAACTATCTTAGCCTATCTTTCGAAGGAAGCTATAAGTGATATTTTTCATCTCCCGGAACATAGAGACATGGTCTACAAAAGTCTAGAAGGAGCTAGGTCGATCTATGAGGATGATCCTGATTCCTGCCTGAACTTCATCAACAAGAATTGGCTACTCAAGAGCAGACCTCGCCTGAACAAGATTCCCAATACACCGCACAGAATCGACTTCCAAGAAGAGTTCAAGGATTTGATAACCTTGCTCAATCAGGTCACAGGTGCTTCTCAAGCTTTCTTCTTTGATAAATGGATGTTCTTCTTCATACAACTGATTGTCCAAGGAAAGGGAATGCTCAATTGGGCTAGAATCATTAGCAACAGCCAGGACGTGCAGTTGAGAAGACTAAGGCCTACCAAGTCATTCCACATGAGTTCATATGTTGTATACGCCTTGATCAGAGGTTTTGAGTATGCAGGACTACCTCACAGAGGAGTTGTTGGAAGAGGACCCAGAGAAATAAGAGTTTGTGATTCTTATGTTCAACTACATCATCCGCCCAGAAGTGACTACAAGCTAGTCAATGATACCTTCACGATGAATATTACCAGGATATTGAAAGGTGGGATTCACAATCGACTGTCTCTGGACGCACAAGAGCTCGTGAAGAAGCATGGTGCATGGTTCATTCAGTTTCCAAAATTCACATACATCAGAGTTCATGGGTGTCCACCTCCCTACATGTTGCCAAGATATCCTACAGACAAGATAGTACTACTTGAGGTGACTAGGCAGTTGCCAGCTTATGCGAAGGCATCCAGACACAAGCATGGAAATGGAATTCCCGTGCCCATCATACTAGGGAACTCAGTTGAAGTGTGTCCTAATACTCAAGCCGCGAAAGATGCAGAGAAGGAATTATCTCTATACTCATTCACATCCTTTGCCTCGAGAGAGAATTTTGATCCTCATGGTCATATAGAAGAAACAGTTGGGAAGAAATACAGGCATGAGTCTCAGGTGGAGGACTTTTGGATGGATGTCCAAGATGATGTCGAGGTCAAAAGAAAGATGCATTCCAGGTTGCCCTTGGATCTCATCAGGAAATGCAAAATTTATAGAGTAGCCGATCAAGCCCAGGATAATGGTAGATACCTCCAGTCATCCTATGAGAAGGAAGACAAAGAAGTGAAGATAGATTGGAATGAGCCCGAGGTTTTAGACCTGAGAGCTTTGATGGCTCCCGTTTTATCCTGCACTCGCAGATGGGTGGATGTACAGCATCAAAAGTTGAAGGAGCAGAATGTATCTATGACATTCACCTTGGAAGCAAGACCAGAAGAAGGAGAGGCAAGTGTGAGTGAGAATACTTCTCATTCCAAAGGCTCAAAGAGGAAAGAAGGACCTGAGAAGAGAGAACCTTCCAAGAAGAAGCAGAAAACGAATCCTGATCGCCCACCAAGCACATCTTCTAGGCATGAAAAGGAAGCAAGTCAAGGGGAAGATCAGAGGCAAATAGTATATGAAATTGATGAGTCTATGGAATCCATGGTACAGAATGATAAACAAGGGAAAGGACAAACACCTCAGCATTCATCAAGTCAATCTCCCCAAGTTGGTGCTAATGAGCAACATGAAGAAAAGAATGATGATGAAGCAACATCTCCTTTCCGGGGAGATAGACCTCTACCTAAAGAAATACAAGTGAGGGAAACAAGATCTGCCATTCCTGATTGGCTGAAAGAAAGGCTAACAAGGGTAGTTGTGGTTGAAGAGGAAGAAGATGTATTTGACTTGGAAAGCCTTATAGGAAATTCTCATGAAGTAATAGAGAAGAAGGCCACGAAGATGTCAAAGGTAATTAGAGATGAGACAGGATCCAGAAAAGTGCAGATAGCTACACCAGTGGTGGACAAATATGAGGATGAGATTATTGCAGAAGAATACGATCTAGAAACATTTGATCTTGGTCCACTTTCCACCGAGCAGGCTATGGAAGAAGCAACTAATTCACCGAAAACACTCAAAGACAAACTCAAAGAGGAAGTGGAAAAGAATAAGCTTCTTGAAAAGGAGGTCAGTGCTTGGAGGAATTATTTTAGCCATCTTAACCAGCCTTTGAGACGACAGGATCCAACAATATCTCCTTTGCATGCACTTCCTCTTGAATCACTAAGTGAGGCAGAAAGGGCGAAGAACCTAGTTCAACTCATGAGTTCTTGGATTGATGAATCTCACAAGGTAGCCGTTGAATTTGCAACAAGAATGATGAAGACAGTTCATCGAGCTATCCAGGTCCTTGAGATTATCCATAATCTAATGATAACTGTGGCTGCATTCACTCACACTAGAGATGTTATCATCCTAGTCTTACAAGTGATAAGAGAAACACCAAGACGGATTCTGACGCAAGAAAAGATAATGGATGGAGGAACCCATAGCCTCCTACAGTGGTCAGCTCTGCTCCAGATGAAGGAAGTCCTTTTTGAAGACGTCAACACCAGATGCAGCCGAGTTGAAGGCATCATTCATCCAATTCAAGATAAGGTGTTTGAGGTGTTGTGTACCATCCTTGATAGGCGGATTGAGATCAAGACAGATGTGGACATCCAAGAGTTGGAGGACAGAATCAAGGTCATCTTTTGCAAGGAAGAGAACATCGTCACAGAAAAGCAACGAGATCAAATGTATACTACTATGTTCCTGATTGAGAAGACCAAAGAACTTGAAACTGGGTGGGAGACGACTCTTCTCACGGCTTTTGATCAAGTCCTTCACTTGGAAGAACGAATGAAGAATTTTCCTGAGATTCCCATTGCTGAGATTGAGGGTATTGTGTCCAGATTCATTGAATATGCTAGAAAAGAGCATAGGAAAGGGAACAAAGTTCTAGATGAAAAGTTGTTATAGGATGATGTGGCAACTTAATTCCTATTGGTCTATGTCTCTTCAGTATTTGTGCCAATTTTTTATTGGCTATGGATTAATAATGTTTATCTAAATGGGGACTTTTTTGTAACAAACCCTAATTAGGGTTTAGGTGTCAAAATCTCAGTCATTGATCTTCTTTTGATCCGGGCCATTCATTGTATTTGAGGATGCTATATAAGCCCTCACTCATTTCATTTTAAAGAGTTAGAGACAGAGAGAAAAAGTTAGAAAGTTGGAGAGAAATAAGTTTAATTTTGTTAGTAGCAAATTTGAGTAGTGAAGAGAGAAAGTTGAACAATTGTTGTTATTTGGCTATGAGATCAATGAAATATTGAAGTTATGGTGTTTTGTTGCAATCCTTGTGGCTATCTTCATGGTTGTTTATCTTCTTGAATCACTCCTAGTAGAAATATCATTTAGATTTTAAGTTTGAAGGACGAATGTTGTGCCTGATCTTTGATAAGACTCATATTCCAAACTACTAGCTTCTTACTGATTGTAAGAACGCCTTGTGTGGTCAACTAGAAACATTGAAATTGATTAAGAGTTCAATTATCATTGGAAGTATTGGTACGTATCTCCCGATAGTATCTATCTCCTTGGTAATTTGAAAATCGTGAATACCCTTAGAAGATCGCACCGATTCCAGTGAAGTTGTAATCCTTTGGTGATACTGAAATTGGTAGAATCTTATCAAGACCAGCCTTCATCAAGTCATTCTTAGGATTAGTTTAAGTATCTCTTTCTTGAAACCCTCTATCTTTTGATCTTTTTGAAAATCTGTTAGTATTAGGAAAATCCTGTTTCCTCATTTGGAAAGATAGTAACACGGACAAGCTTTCTTTGAAAGTACGTAAGGCCCCTTGAAGAAACAGCAAACACAACGACCACTGGTGCTTATCCGCGAGTAGAGATCCTACAAAGCAAAACCTTGAAGTCCTTCGGATTGATCCTTTTTGCGATATCTTCAGCATTCAGAGACTTTATTCAAGAGAGGATAAGGTACCTTTAGGTATTTTATTCTGTGTTTGGTCATGTACAAAATACACATCAACAGGTTTCCAAAACCTTCAATAGATGGTGATGTGCCTTTTGAGACAACCATGCAGTTCATCTACATGCAAGCATACATGGAGCGTGTTTGAATATATTCATTCCAAGAAACACAACCATTTGACACAACAATGGATAAACAATTTGTTGTTTGTTCGCCACTAACTCCACCTTAAGTTAATTCCTATATATAGAGAGATTATTTTGTGAATATTAGTAATGTATGAATTGAATTGGACAAAATTAGGTAGCTTCGTGGAAGATTAGTTAATTGACCTTGATGTGATCAATCCAAATTCTGAGAGGATCACATTGGATGAGGGCATAGTTTTGAAAGAGAGATTTTGATATCTTGGGGAAAAGAAAGATCGATATTAAGCAGATTGATTGAATTAGGAGATGTTACCCCTAGAGCTTCATCAAGAAGACCCATAGAACTCTAGTGTAGCACACTTCACAACAGCAAGAAACATTGTCTCACACCATGTTTTGTTATTTGTACTTCAAATTCCAACTATGTACTTGCAATATAGTAATAAACTATAATAATATATTATCATGCATTTTGTGATGTAATCAGTGATGTAAAATTAATGAATAATATATATTTAAACTTTCATGGTGTAAACTTGCATTTCTCCTCAATCTCTTTATCTCTAAGCAACTAGTAACTACAATGCCATTAAATTAAAAAAGTAGCAATTTTTGCACCATTTTCTATTTTTATTTTTTTTTCTTTTGCATTTTTTGGAGAAAAAAATCTTTATCTTTTGGTTTGCCAAGTTTTTGCTGAGAAACATTTTTGCTACTATGCCTAATATAAATTCCTCTTAGTCCAACTCATTTTGACAATGAACATTCACTCTAGGAGTATGAATGGGTGTGTGATGGTCTCCAAACACTGAAATCACCAACAAGCTCCAAGAGATTAATTGTGATGTCCCTTTCTAGGATATTTCTGATTTTTGCCCTAAAACATGATTCTAGCTTAAGATGAGAATTGCATTATATTTATATATATAATTTTATCCAAAAAAAAATCTAATTATAGTATTCAACTTAAATTCTATGAATAATTCTCAAAATAGATTTTACCTTGATTTTCTGCAATAAATCTCCTTCAAACTGTGATAATAATGGATTTATCAAATATTAAGAATTTATGATAATATTCAGATTAATAAATCAGAGCACAATACTCAAAGTCAATCATATCGTGAATTCTCTGAAAATACTTGCAAATTTGCTGAATTAGAGGTTTTCCTCGCTAACTCAACAGTGACAAAACCAAGGGTTCTCATCCTTAGCTTGCCAAAGAGCATGAAAGGGTTTTCATCCTTCCAACTCTTAGCCCACCTTGGAGTATTTTCGTCCTCCTCGACCAAGATTTGGGTTTTTGTCCAATAAGAGCATGACAGGGTTTTCATCCTTCCAATTCTCATGGACTCAAAATGGATTATGTCCTTCCAATTTTCAAGATACTACCTAGAATTCAAAAATGAAAGCTTGTTGTATTTGCTCGACTATTGCTGATTTGATGCTTTAACGGATTATGTTTCAACGAATTTCTGCTTTATATTTATTGTTGAAAGAATTGATACTTCAAATATGAATTTCTAAGTTGATTTATTATTGAATGGATTTCTAAATTGATGTCTTCAATGATCGATGTTTGAATTATTTGTTGTTTGAATGATTGATTGATTTGCTTGATTATTTGTTTTCTTGATCCCAAGATGAATTGATGATTGATGCAGATTTGATGACTGTTTGTTTCATTTCTTGAGGGATTGATGATTGATGAATGATGCTTCTTCAATTGATCTCCCCTTATACTTTATTGGTGAAAGAGTCACCACCTTCCACAAGAATTAAGTCACCACCCTTCCTTGCTGCCTTCGTTAACAATAATCTATTTCCAAATTGATTCCTTCATTCCCAATTTATGATTTATTTATTCCTTGCTCGATGATCTCCTCCCAAGAAAATGAAATCCCTTTTATATATTATTCTTGAGGGAGTCACAACCTTTCATGATTTCTAGCCTTTGAAAGAGTCACAACAATTCATTCTTAATTGCTGTCTTTTGAAAATAATTATTTATTTGTGAATTGATTGATTGCTTCCTACATGTCCTCTTCTCATAGAATGATTTCTCCTTTATACCTTAATTCTTCAATAGTCAATAACTCTTTATTTCATACCTTTTGACCATTCATTAAACTTAGTTAAAAAAATAATTATATTATATTTTATTTTTATTTTTAACATTTGAGTCTATTACAATTATTTAGTATTAAATCCCATTTCAAAAAGGGGACATTACAGTCTGCCCAACCCAAGATTGCTTGTCTTCAAGCAATCACAAGCTAGGATGCTTTCTTAAAGATACCTAGATCCCATATCAACCTTGCAGGTGAATTTACGATTAGCTATTGATTTACTCCTTTGTGTAAGAACCAATGTGATGTTTCCTACCAATGCTTGTCTTCCTCCTCCTTCGTCATACTGTAGAAGATAGGAGCATTACACTTATGCACTATTAATGGTATTATCTGTCTTGGAATATTGGGGAATGCAAATTCCTCTTCTTTTAGGAGCATTACACTTATGCACTATTAATGGTATTGTCTGCCTTGGAATATTGGGGAATCCAAATTCCTCTTCTCCTTTCCCAAAGAACAAAGATTTTCACTCCTTCATTCATGGATAGGTGGTAGGAATATGTTCTTCTTAAATTCAATGCTACACATATCATGCAGAATAGTATAAACTTTGTATGTAAATCCATCCTTCAATTTTCTTTGATTAGAATGCATTCGTTGTTTAATTTTTAAACCACAAGCTAGCAGGATTGTTGCTCTGATACCATTTGTAATGTCCCTTTCTACTTTCTAGGATATTTCTGATTTTTGCCCTACAACAATGAGTCCAGCTTAAGATGAGAATTGCATTATATTTATAAATATAAATTTATCAAAACTGATGAATCTAATCATAATATTCAACTTAGAATTCTATAAATAATTCTGAAAATAAAAATTATCTTAATTTTCTGCCATACATCTCCTTCAAAATGTGATAACAATGGCTTTATCAAACATTAAGAATTTATGATAATATTCAAATCAATAAATCATAGCACAATACTCAATCATATCATGAATTGTTCAGAAATACTTGCAAATTTGCTGAATTGTAGCATGAAAAGGTTTTTGTCCTTAGCTTGCCAAAAAGCATGAAAGGGTTTTTGTCCTTCCAACTCTTAGCTCACCTTGGAAAGTTTTCATTCTCCTCAACCAAGATTTGAATTTTCATCCAAACTTGTTAAGAGTATGAAAGGGTTTTCATCCTTCCAATTCTCATGGACTCGGAAGGAATTTTGTCCTTCCAATTTGCAAGATTACCTAGAATACAAAACTGATAACTAAATGTATTTGCTAGACTATTGCTGATTTGATGCTTTAATGGTTAATGACTCAATGAATTTCTTCTTTATATTTATTGCTGAATGATTATTGTTGAATGAATTGATACTTCAAATATGAATTTCTGAGTTAATTTATTGTTGAACGAATTTCTGAGTTGATGTCTTGGATGATTGATGTTTGAATGATTGATTAATTTGCCTGATTTCTGAATTATTTGTTTTCTTGACCTCAAGAATGATTGATGCGGATTTGATGATTGTTTGCTTGATTTCTTGAGGGATTGATGATTGCTTGGATGATGTTTCTTTGATTGATTTCCCCTTTACTGGTGAAAGAGTCACCACCTTCCACAAGAATTGAGTCACCACCCTTCATAAGATTGAGTAACCACTCTTCATTGCTGCCTTTGAGAATACTAATTTATTTCCAAATTGATTCTTCCAATCCCAATTTATGATTTATTTATTCCTTGCTTATAGATCTCCTCTCAAGGAAATGATCTCCCTTTTATATCTTATTCTTGAGGAGTAAACCTTTCATGATTTCTACCCTTTGAAAGAATCACAACTATTCATTCTTAATTGTTGTCTTTTGAAAATAATTATTTATTTAATTATTTCCAAATTGATTGATTGCTTCCTTCATATCCTCTTCTCATAGAATGATCTCTCGTTTATACCTTAATCCTTCAATAGTCATAATTATTTATTTCATGCCTTTTGACCATTCATTAAACTTAATTAAATTTGATTATATTATATTTATTTTTTTTTTTATATTTTAGTTTATTATAATTTAGTATTAATTCCCATTTCAGAAAGGGGACATTAAATTTTAGTCAAGATACTTCAAAGTTCACACATTATAGAATTAAATGGCCACAAATGCTACAAGGGAATTAGGGAGACCTTGCCTGAAGATTTTAAAATGTGAATCTTTATCTGTGGCTATCAAGATCCAGGGTCTACGATGACATCAACTTGAAATACTAAGTTTCTAAACAAGACATAATATATGTAAATGTTTTTAAGAGTGGTTGTTCAAGGAGCCATACCGTGTCTATAAGTGCACCAAGGCGATCACCAAAACTGACCTCCACAATTGTTGCATTGGGGTCTGAGTCTTGATCTATTAAAACTATTGGAGTTGGGACAGCACCTTCATCAGCATCCTGTCAGAATGTGCACAATTCTGCATCAATTTCTATGTAATGCTTCTGAAAATTTCATAATGAATGGTTGGGTATACAATTCAGCCAAACAGAAAAGGCCTTCTATTAATACCAGAACTAGATCATGAGATTCTGAATATGAATTCAAGAAAAATGGAAGACAATTGTGAATGGCATTAATTGAGGAGATTTGTAAATCTTAGAGAAAACTAAAGCATGGCTATTTCAAATTATTTGTACAAAAAAATAAACCAAACCCCCTTGCTAAAATAGATGGATGTTTTGTCATCAAGTCCTCCAATCTTTTATTATGAAAGTAGGTCCAAAATAGCTTTTCCAGTACATGAGTAGCATGCTCAGATTTTTCATTTCAATGCCATAAAAAATCCAATCAGCAACAAAAATAGCACTGTGAGATCTCAGGTGCCTACCAAATATCCTGGTCTAATAACACCAGTTGAGTCCTGACAAATTTGATTTGAAGTTCTGTCACAGAAAAAAATTAATTCAATAGCTAGAGTCAAGCACCGGAAAAGTAAATTGCATTTAACAAATATAAATAATTGGAAAGAAAAATATACACAACCAAAATATTACAATAACAAAGTGCGTTACAAGTCCATTGAAATATGTGTCTATGTAAAATTCTCTATCATATTGAAAGCGTGGTTTATCTTTAAAGTAATGATTCACTCTGAAATTCCAACCTCGTTATCTTCTTTAGGAGACGACAGAAAATAAACTGAGATGCAAATCAACTATTCATTTTCAATGGAATTCAGAACAGTATAAAACCAGCTTCATGAACCTTCTTGATCTAATGTTTTTGGATAAAATACAGTCACATGACAACAATTTTCACCACTATCCAGAATAGAAGAAAATATGGTACATAAATAATTGAAATAAATTTGGGACCTGCAAAAGAATCTACAAGATAAATTTGTGGTTTTCAAAATAAATTTTAAAGTTTTCTGGGTCTGTTCATATTTGTCTTCACCTTGCAATGGAAAATATCCCAAATTTAGTTCTGCAGGAGGTGCAGAAGTTAATTTTTGAAGTTGCAAGAAGATATTCATGATTGTGGAGTATCAAATGTGTGATCGAATAATTTTGAACACTGAAACCAAGCCAGCAACAACCCTGAGGTTTATGGCAAGTGTCATAGGAAGCCCTATTATTGTTAAAATGTCTGATAACCTTATCACTGAGGTCCATAATGCTGCATCTACAACTGTACTGCATAACAATCTTAAAAAACAAGTACCGAACTTTAAAAAGAGCCCATGTTATATATTTGAAAACTTGGTTTGTTTTCTACCAAAGTCAAGGAGGGTAGGTCTCTATTAGAGCACCTATTTAAAATGAGTGTTCTAAGGGTCAACTCACTACTCTGAACAAAAAGGTTGATGAGGATGATATGGTGGCTTTGAGCCAGTTGTGGAGCCATTGAACCTGTTGGCAAAAAGTCAAACTCTAACTTCTAATAAAATCAGCACATACTTGTTACAAAAAGAACATAGGCAATCACAGATGGCTGGATCTACTTCTAGAAATTTAGAGAGTGCATTTGTTATACGGTATAACAGTAAACCTAATATTTTTTCTCCTAATTCTCCTTCCACTTCATAACCAAAAAAAAAGCTAAGTTTATTATTGTCATAAATTTGATCATGTAAACAAGGAACTTTGAAAAAGACAATGTGACATATCTAATAATAAGAATTCATGTGCTAAGGCTAATGTAGCAGCTTTAGAGACAGAGCATGTTTCAGAGAAATAATATGCATTCCTGGCATTCTCCCAAGACAGTGCTAGTTCTTTGATTTTCCTAAATCCAGACAGTTCATGTGTCGAGAAGATTGGTATGTCGAATTTACTACTGACTCTAGTCACATGGATTTTGTTCCACTCGGTGATAGACGATCACATGCTATAGGGAGGATAGCCGATATTAGAACTGTACCAAGTGATGCTGTCAAATTCATAGTTTGTAATGTTAGGTCAGTTCCTAAAATGACCAAAAAATTGTTGTCCATTCGTCAACTTATGAACAATTCTAACAAACAAGAGAATTTATGTAGGAAGAAGTTTATTGTCTATGATTTGAGAAAGGACAAAGTGGTTGCCCTAGGCATTAGGCAAGGTGGGTTGTACAAACTTGATGATCTAGCCACAACTAATTTGCACATATAAGCTAAAAAAGAATACCACTATCCTTTTGCACGAAGAATACAGACATTTTGAAGCAGTCGCCGGTGAGGAGGGACCTAAAAGAGATCAATCCGGACCGGTCAGCA
This sequence comes from Cryptomeria japonica, assembly GCF_030272615.1. NCBI lineage: Eukaryota > Viridiplantae > Streptophyta > Pinopsida > Cupressales > Cupressaceae > Cryptomeria > Cryptomeria japonica. The sequence continues at coordinate 272,492,733 of NC_081407.1, forward strand.
AGAGTAAACACAACGGAAACACAAAGATATGATGGAGGCAATGCAGGACAGATTGTTGTATTGCATGAAAATTGATTACAACCAACCAATAACAATCGGGTTACAGCATACCGGCTCACAAGCCTGGTAGAACATACAGAATAGGTCACAACCGAGACCTTGAATCTTGAGATCTATCTTCTACGCACAATCTAGCTACTACTTGATTCTCTAATTGATTACATTCTAATGCGCAATTACAATTATATATATCGATCCAAAGGATCCAGTCGGCCCAAAAGGGATCAAAACCCGAAGAACAAGACCTAACGTGTAAAATAACAAGGTCGGCCTCCGCCAAGAGATTCCTCCAGAAAATCCAAAGGATGAAACGTAGATCGCAGGAAAAGGTTGGCCACACGCCAAGGAACATCGAAATCAACGTCCAAGGCTCCACAAGCTTCAAAAGGGGTTCCGATAGATCACCAAAATAGGTCCATGCAACCGGTAACAAGAACTGCCAACCGGTAACAGGAAACTGTCAAGGAAACCGATAGCGATACCTTGTCAGAAAATGATCCAAATGCGATGCCGTCTGGAAGCAAGAAAGATGATCAAGTCTTCAAGTAGAATCCAACTACACAAGATACGGTGAGCCAAAACCGGGACACAGAAAAGAAAACTGAAACTGCAAACAGAAAGCAAAACAAAAAGGAAAATGTTTTTGGTTGATGCAAGATTGCTATGAAACGGGGATGCTTCTACATCACATTTGAATCTTTACTATTTGGCCAAACTCAACGGAGACAACATGATTCAAGATTTGCTTAGTACCCAAGAAAAATAGGATGTGTGCAAATTGTTTGGCTAGTAAGCAAAAGTGGAAGCCTTTCTATATTAAAGGAGCATGGCATGCACAAGGGCTCTTACATCCCATTCATGCTATGTAACCCATCTTAAAAACCTCGCATTATCCTCAACATGAGGTATTTTCTATTGTTGGTGAATGATTTCTCTAAAAATATGTTAGTCGACTTCTCAAAAAAGAAGCTTGACTATTTTGATGCATATGTAAAATCTACATTACCAGGAGACCCGTCTACTACCCCCTGAGACACGTACCGGAGATGGAGACGTGTCTCTGGTACCGGAAACATCTCTGGAAACTTCCCGATGCACAGGCCACTTAAATTGGCTATGGTACCAATATTATAAGCAATTTTAATTTCAATTTTTGTTAAACTTTACCACTATTCTTGTTTTCAAAGTTCTATGTCATGATATTTTCTATAAATTATTAAATTATATTAAAAAAATTGGCACCTTGAAGTACCCCTATCTCCTGTTTTTGAAAATTAGCCATACTAGTATTGATACCAATCTCCAAGAACCCTCATTTCCCGATAACCTTGTGTAAAATTAAAGACATTCATGGAAACCACATAGAAAATTTGATTATATTCTACAATATAATAATGGAGGTAATGTTTACTCAGTAATTCTACTTTTCTAATCAAAGAGAGTAAAGGGAAATAACAAAATAACAAAATATAACAATTACTTGCAACCATGTTCCAAAAAGATGTCTTTTTATTCATTTATTTATAAGAGGTGCAATAGATATAGGAATTCCTTTCATATGGTTCCCAACTATGATTGCAATAAGAAATATATAACAAATCCAAAGTTGGTTGAGAATGCCAACCATTGGTAACTACCAAGTACCAACTAACAACCAATTGTCGGGGACTAATTCCTTTATTACAAAATTACTCATTTTATTTGTTGACGAACTACATCAACTCCCCAAAAAAGAAAGTGGTCTTCTAGACGACAAATTGACAAAATTGGGAGTTGAACAACACCAAACCAAAAAAAACTAAGAAGTGGGATGAGAAGACATCCCTGGATGTAAAAAAGATGTGGGAGTGGACGTCAGGGATCAAAGTTATCAAAGCCTATGGACCTCCTTTGTGCTCAACTTCAAATGGTGTGTAGCTACCAATTGTTGGCATTGAGTTGTCATTGATGTCAACCGGTAGAGTATGTCAACCCAGTATGAAGAAGATTGAACCGGCATAAAGAAGATTAACATGAAGGCATGTCAACCAGTATGGTGGAAGACAAGCAGGTATTGAGATTGTCAGTGACATCACCAATATGGTGGACAAAAAGCGGGTATTGAGATTGTCAATGACATCACCGGTAAGAGGTGATATGAAGTTGTGTGTTGGCATGACAAGTTGTAACCAGTATGTAGGTTGGTTGTTTGTTTGTGATAATGTTTGTGATGAAGAGGCAGAGTGTCAAAGAGATCACAAACCACCGGAGGTGAAGTTGAGCTACCAATGTAGTGTATGTTGTCGGATAGCAGCAAGAGAAGGTTTTACCGGTAAGGGTTTGTGCCGGTATGAGGATTTGTTGGATGAATGAGCATGAACCAACTCAATGTCGGTGGGTTGGTTGTCGATATGTTTGACAGGTGGATGCCATTTGGCAAAAAGGTAGAGGTCGGTGTGTGCATCGCTAAGGCGTGGTAGGTGAGGTTGATGCAGAGTTGGTCGAATTTAATGGACTGTGACTATTATGGGTCAAGTTGCAGAGGGGTTGCGGCTCGAGGCAGGTCGTATCTAATCGGATCCATGGAGTGCACTGATTGATGCATGATGTCTAGATATAGATCGAAGTAGGTGAAGCAAATCATCGAACCATTTATGGCGATAGAACAAAAGATGAGCCGACAGATTGAATGCAAATTGCTAAAGATGGAAGGCGTGCACTGGAAGGCACGATGTTGGCAATGATGTACAGGCAATCATCTCTGAGACATGATTTGAGGAGGTTTGATTGGATATGGTATGGCTCGTTGGTCGAAGAAGAAACCCTAGTTGCCCTTTGTTTGAATTGATTCTTGGCAGGAAAGCTTCAGTTTAAGTATGACGACCTAAGACAGATAGTGTTGGCTGCTAAAGGGTGAAGGATAGAGTGAAATTGTTGTCTGAGAGCTGAAGAGATAACCACCTGAAGTGTTTGCGAGTGAAGATTGTACCAGTAAGGAGAAGCAAGGTAAACCGGTGTAAGGAACAAACCGGCAGAGTGAGCATAGAATGCAGAGGTGACAAACCGAAAGAAGTAGTACCTAATAGAGAGTGACCAAGTGTGACTTGAATTCCAAAGGGAGAGAAGATTTAGCAAAGTTAGAACCAACAGAAAGGCCAAGTTGCAGTGTGTGTTGAATTAACACAAACTGGTAAGATAGAAACTTGTAGTGCAAAGCTTTGAAGGGTTGCAAAACTACATTTGCAGCATGGATCTCATTTGTGTATCTGATTTTTCATATTGTTTTCACTGAGTAGGTGCTTAGTGCAGGGGTTGTAGCTCCTTTAGGTTGTAGCCTATAAATTGTGTAGGGGTTGGTGCTCCCTTGAGTTGGTGCTCATAAATCAGGGGTTGGTGCTCCTTGGGTTGGTGACCTAAAATTTGTAATCAGATCTTTTCATTGTGAGGCTGGATTGGAGCAAAAGATCTCCAACAGCTATTCTCACCGAGGTTTTTCCCACATTGGGTTTTCCTCGTACATCTGGTGTTGTGTGTTGCATCTTCATGTGTGTGTTGTATTAATCTTTTAGATATTTCTCCTACACACCTTGTTTGCATTGCTTTGGTAACTGGTCTACATTTTGTTTATTTCATATTGAATTGATATAGCTCTGATTAAGTAAAAAATGTTTATATCACTGATTCACCCCCCTCTCAATGATCCATTGTGTCCAACACCAATTCTTGCTCCCTTGTTGCATTCACTATCTATGCAACTTCAACTAGATGGCTTTTGATTTCCTCGGTCTCCTCTCCTTCTTAGCCATCTTGGCCTCTTTGGTTGTCACTCTAGTTCATTTTGCTTTGATGAGTTGTGCTTGGTGAGCAAGTTGTTCTTGAAACTTTAATGTATGTTCAACCATCTCAGCACATACTATCTACGCCATCTCGAGGGCTTCATCCTTGTGTTGTGTGAGCTTGTTAGTGGAGACTAACACCTCAGCCTAGAGAACAAATCTTTGAAGGAGATCTCCATGCCAAAAAAAGTTGTGATTACCATCTCTCCCTCCCATTGTAGGCCTGGTAAGGTGCCAAGATGCCAACATCTCAAGAGTCTCTACCCCAAGTCACCATCTATAAGTGAAGCATCAAGTAAATTCCCCCACACACTCTATCTACATAAATCTCAAAATGTGTCAGGCTTCTCCCACCGCTAACAAAGAATGCCCTACATCTAGTTCCCTGGAGATGTTTCCAACCTCTTGCATTACCACAACCATAGACTTTAAATCTTGTATATATTTTTGAATCGTGCCAAGCAGGTCCTCATCAAGTTTAGAATTCTCAATAATTACTCCCTTTGACTCACTTGACTCCTCATCTTGTGAAAGATGCCAACTGAGAATCTGATTCAATCTGAAGTTTTTTTGTTTGTTTTCGAATCTTTGACCAGTGAATTGTTTTATTCGTTTGAGGTGAATTTTGATGTTTTTTTAGTTTTGGGGATTTTGCTTGCTTATGCCAATGAAAATTTGCCAAAAGAATGCAATACATAAAAGAAACAATTGACTGAAATAAAATTTCAGAACTCAGATTTTATTGCAGCAAATTATAAATTCAAGAGAATGACTATTTAAGACAACTAGAGCCAAAACTGGCCTACCAGGTGTCTAACGCCCTACCTAGATGAGCTTATTTTGATGCTGGAGGTGGTGCACAAAGCAATACAGGAGCCTCCAAGTGCTGCAAATTGTTCCAATGTGTTTTATTCTCCTTATATATAATTATCAAAAACAATTTAAGGAAGAAATAGCAGATCAGGTGCTTATTCCAAATTCTTGCTAGGAGAAACCTCCAGAATTGACCCTTTTTCCCCACTAAAATGCTGATGTAGCCCAAATGTGTTAAAATTCCCTGAAAGAACCACCGATCTGTCTTTATTTGCTGCCAACAATGAATTTACACACAAATTTCTGAATCAAAACCCTCTAATTTATTTAATTGGCTTCACAAGAGTAGCAAAGAGGATATGGCCAGCTTGGGAATGGTATGGTCAGCATTAAAAGCACAATAACTGCTGGAAAATGTTCCCCAATCTGTTCCAAATCTGCTCAAATGTGTTGTAGGTGATCTATTCTTGCTGAAAGTATGAATTTTCCTCCAAATATTGGCCCCAAATGACCTGAAAAAGGATTCCTTCAATGGAAAGGTGAATGGGTTTTCGTCCACACACTGAATAAGGGTGAGATTTTTCATTCTCAACCTGAAACTCCAATCAAGCTCGCTGCTGCAGAGCACTCCAGGGAAGAAATTGCCAAATATCCAATGAATAATCAATAAAATGTTGCCCCCAATGTCTTTTAAACATTCTTCAAACCCTAATTCAAATTTGGGGTTAGGGTTGTACTTTTGGCATCAAAAAACATGTGAAAATGTTTCTTTTTATTAAAAAATAACTTCCCCTAAGTGAAATGACCCATTGAGGGCCTAATTCCTCGTTAAAAGTGGCCATATTATTAAGTTATAACCTTTAAGATATAACTTCTAAGGAGATGTGCCAAAGGGACATTTTATAATTCATCATTAACTTTTATTAATCTCCCTTTTAATAAAGTTACTTAATATTTTTTCTAATTATAGAAAAAATAACTTTATAATGAATTATTATAAAGTCTATGTGACTTAAGCTCACCAAGGCCAAAAAGTGACTAAGTATAGACTCCTCTTGGTAAAGCTAATCATCCCCTAGCCTCTGTAATTGCCTGCGGAGATGGCTAACAGACAAAACTATGCAACTGAGTGATCACGGGAAAAATGGGGACATCACATCTTGATCCTCAATAGATGGGTTAGTCGTGAGCAACTCTTGTGAAGCTAAAGGTGGTTGTGGTGCAATCTCCTAAGCATTCTCCACACTAGGTGGAGTTGCCTATGTAGGGTTGTGTTGGGCACTGTCAACAACCATGAGTAATTTGTTCTCTCTCCTACTGCTCAAGGCCTTCGACCAGGACCCCTAAAGAACTCAGTGAGGAAAACGCTAGAACCTCACCAGAAATCCTAAGTAGGTTCAACCAACAATCAATCTGCTTGGCTTCCTTAGCCAAAGTGGTGTTCGCAGGCAAAGTGCCTTCAACTAGTAAGATGGGCTTTGTCAGCAAAGTGGCCTCGGTGGGTAAATGGATTCCACTGGCAATGTGGGTGATGTAGCTAGTAATGGTGGCAATGTGGGTGATGTGGCTAGTAATGGTGGCAATGTGGCTGGCAATGTTGGCAATGCGGCTATAAATCCTGGCAATGTTCGCATTGCGGCTAGCAATGTCAAACGATAGTATCACTAAGTGGAATGGCCTTTGCTATCTCAATCTCCAATGAGACCAAGGATTGTTCATCGGCAACCAAAGACACCTCATTTGTCTGGAACAATCCCTTGGACAAAGACAACTCAATAGACTCATAATTATCCACCATATTATCTCCACCTTTACCTACCACGTCACTCTACTTTATTTTCTTCTTGGCCAATTGACTTCCCCAATTGATGCCTAAATGTCCAAGGTAGTCCAATGAAATGATGGTAGCCATGTGAGATCAAGTTGTGATACGTGTTGGAACTTGCCCCATTTGTCCGCAAGAACATGGGTATAAAAAGGCATCCAAGAATAGGGCAATAGCGTGCTAAGTTATGTAAAATGCCTTAAGTTTTTGTAAGAGGAATTCCTTGATTCTCTCATATAGCCATCTGGTCCAATTGTATACATAGCCACCCTTGTAGAAGGTATGCCAAACACCCCAGTAAAATCAACTGGCCAAAATGAAAACGTAACCTGGCAACCCCTGTAATTGATTATTGATTTATTAGACTAACGGTTGTAGTTTGCCACCATTGCTTTCAAATATGATTCAAACTCCCAAGAATAAAAGAATGGGAGTTGCACAACTTTGTTTACTTGCCCATGTTGCAATGCCACTTTCAACACATGGTATCAGGATTGTTTTGCCACCAAGTTTGGCACTCATTACCGATGAGACTTTCCCAAGTAAATGAATCTACTACAGTCTCATCCTCCTTCCATTTGTTGGTTTTCCTTGATGCAATTTTTGGCTTGTGGTGGTGCATTAATCTTTTCCCTTTGTTGTTATTGTTGTCCATATCTGAATAATTTATTTGCAAATATGCTATCGAGAGTGCATGATCAATTTTAAATAGATTAAGGAAACAATTATAACAACTATCTGGCAATATGAGAGGTCTTACATGTAAGACTGTTGTGCAAGTGAATGATGTCTAATGCAAACAATGAAAGGGGATGCTTTGGTCTATAGTCGTCCAATAGAAGGGAGTGCCACGTTATAATGCCTCAAGTAACCTTGCCTCTGCCCGAGACACCGAATGATGAATAGGCTAAGTCGCCATACAAAGGAAGCATTTTATAACACACAAGAATTCCATATAGTAAAATGACATGCACTAGATCTCTCAAGATCTGATTGTACAAAGTGAGGCTAGAAGCAAATGAATTGCTTAATGTACCCTTGTCATACCTTCTAACAATGTCGTTGTACGATGCAAGTTGTGAACGACAATTGAAGCCATACGCTTGAATGGAGGGGGAACCAAATGGTGAGATGAGTCTCACTGCCAAGATAACTTTGTCATACGATGGAGAGTAGAGAATGTCGTATGCCCAAGGATAGTATTCATTGTACACCCAAGGGAGATGCTCGTCATACGTCTTGTCATACATTAACTCTAAATCCTACGTTGATGTGATATGCTTGCCACACGCCAACAAGGAAACAATGTCGTACGATGTGAAGGAAATCTCTCTAATTTCATATATTATGCCTTGCTAATAGTTATTTATGCCACCAAGATACTATATAGTGGCCCCATATAATATATAGCTCAACCCATTCATGACAGTGAAAATATTGCCTTACTTCATATTGGGTTCCTTTAGTAATATTTTTCTATTTGTAATTGGCACTTTATAATAATGAGTTGGTCGAGTCTTATAATTGACTTTTTTATAATTTCTCCCGACATTTAATGTTTTGATATTTCTAACTTAGACATTTTAATATTTTTTTAATTTCGCCATTTTGATTAAAAAAAAAAAAAAATTCTCTTTCTTCCCCATTTTATCTCTCTTCCAGCTTTCCATATTTTTTTTACTTTTATTTCTTTGTCATGCTGCCACCTAAATGACTCATATGGTTTCTTATAACATTCATTTTCACAAGTACCCATATATTCTAAATCAAAAAATTTATTGATAGTTGAGAGTGATGTCAAAACTTTTTCCAATTTTTGACAATCATCAGTAAACCTACCTCCATGCTACTGGTACCAGTTAACCTTCTCCCCGTGTATTATCGGGTTGCCTATTAAGTTATGTCCAACTTGCCATTGTCCATTTGTGCAGGGTAATGGAGGTGGTGGTATTTGATGTTCCTTTGCGTATTCAATCACGACTTTGTTGTACCATAATCTTTTGGCTACCATATAGCTTTTTGTCATCAACACAAGTCAGAGGTTCAGGACTTCTCCATCCTCATCGACAGACCTGGGCCATTATCTGTTGTAGTTCATGGCTTACATAACCAATTCTTCTACCAAAACAAGGAGAATGCATTATCCAAGAACCTTTGTCTTATATGTGGCTGGTGGCCAAAAAAACAAGTAGTTAGTTGTGGATTTATCCTTGCTATTGCAACTCTTGCAATTTCCTTAGCAATAGGTCATTCTTCCATTATTGCTCCAAGTTGGTTGATAGATTCATCTGTGTAGGTTATCCAATCCATCATGTTAATTGCGATTGCAATCTTTGTTTTGTCCTTGTATGGTTTTAGTTTCGAGCCATCAATACTATCTTTTAGTAAAGTGTTGTCCAAATTCTCTAACTTGATAGCCTTGTTGCCAGAGACTCCTCGAATTTTAAAGGGATCGAGCCATCTCATTTTGATTTTCCTTGATGTAATATCATTATAACCATTATATTCTAAAACTAATTGTCCAAGCTAGAAATTCATTCATCAGAGATGTTTGTCATGCTAGTACTTTCTTTGTTTTTGCATTGCTTCAGTTGCCCATTGGGCCAACACCATTCGTTTGTCAAGTTTGTTCAATTGGTAGTCGTTCTTTTAAACTCTTTGTATCGCCTATTCAATTCTTCACAACAATCCCTAAACTTGGTACCATGTACTCAACAGGGACTACTGCTTCTTGACCGTACATAAATTGGAATGGTGTGTGTCTTGTAGTCACCTTGTATGTCATTACACCCACAATACAACTAGCATCTTTTCTTCCCAATTTGCTTCTTAAATGCCACACGACTTAAGAATGACCAAGATAAGCACATTATTTGTAGACTTTGCTTGTTCATTCACTCTAGGTAGTATGAACTTGGTAGGTTATGAAAAATACAAAAATCTATCATCATCAAATGAATGAGGTGGTTCACGAAGTGTCCTCCCCGACCACTAGTAATTTGTATGGGGATGTCATACCTAGCGACAATTTGCTCATACATGAAACTTGCCATACTGACTATCGTATTGTCCAAGAGTGCTTTGGCCTTTGCCCATCTAGTCAAGCACTCTATGGCCACGACAAGGTACCTGCATTTATGTAGCTAGCTAACCTTGAGCAAACCGATGAAATCAAGTCCCCACCTTTCAAAGAGTTCTTGTGGTTGTGATGGTTACAATGGCATATAGTCTCTTCTTAGAAATTTGCCAACTCTTTGATAGGTGTCGCATCACACCACCTAATTTTGGGCATTCGTGAGCAGCATCAACCACCACAAACCCACCAACAAAAATTTCCAAGTTGTGGCATCCAATCCCATATGTCCTTTGGCAATCCCTTCATGTGCTTCTTTAAGTACTCCTAGTATTTCCTCCTACATGACACATTGCATTGTTGAACCCCATCTTATGTAATAACTCATTAATGAGCTGGAAGGTTTTACTCTTTAGGGCTAGCTTCCTTCTATCTCCTAGTGGAATCTCCTTCGTAAAGGTAGAAGTGGGGCATATTCTCTAATACTCTCATACCATGGAGGTAGTGCTACAATCTAAAACAAATGAGGATTTGGAAAATCTTCATTCACTCTGTTGGGTGCTTCACCTGACTTAATCCTTGGCAGTTAGTTGACTATGACATTAGTTTTCCCCAACAAAACAATAACACTTTATGTAAATTCTTGTAATAACAAGAGCCATCTACTTACCTGACCTTCAATGATTGGCTTGTTCACCAAGTACATGAGGGCCTAGCGATTGACATAGAAGGTGAACAATGTTGCCAACAAGTGATGCTTTATTTTTGCACCAAATATACCATTCATAGTGCATCCCTCTTCATCATGCTATAATTCTTCTTTGCCTTTGACAACGACCAACTAGCGAAGACTAGATGGTCCAATACTTGGGGTCCTCTTGATGTGTTTTTTATGCACATAACATTTCAGAATAAAATACCAAGGTAATTTACCCTCTCTTGAACAAAATCACCTCAGACGCTAAGAATGAGATCAACTAAAATGATTCCAAGGTTCTACATGTCAGGTCTTGACGAGTGGGTAACTCAATGGTCGATGTGAAATGTTGTGTTCACTTGGGGACTTACGCAAATGTTTGGATTATCATGAAGATGCAGAGTAGGTGTGTTGACAACTTAAGATTTATCAATATAGCTCTGGATTTACTTCTTACTAAAAAATGGGCAAAAGGAATAGGGTTCAAGAAGTCTATTCTAAGCCTAGGAATTTAGGAAATGATGAATGGATCTAGTGGAATCAAACTAGGCGAGGTCTCACAAACAGGTATTGACACAAGCTTAGTGCAATCATCTAAGGTATACTTAAAGATTTTCAGGCTATCACCATCAAACGTTGACACCATCCAAGTTGATGTTTGTCAAGGGACGCGTAATAGTTGAAGTTAAGCTTACTCAAATTTCCAGTTGACCACACAAGGCGCACTTACCAGCGGCAAGAGGCTAGTGGTATGGATTAGGGATTCCACACAAATATATTCAACAAATCTTTCACTCAATCTAACATACATGAAAATAAATTCTAATTTAACTTGGAGGAATTGAGAACCATGAATGCAAATACAACACTTGAAGAGCAAAATCACCAACAATTGAACAATGATTATGATTCAAATAGCTGCAGCATATACCAACAATTCTACAAAAACTCTCTCTTACAAATGAGAGACAAGGAGGCATATATAGAGTCTCTTACAAAATGGATGGCCAAGATTGATCCAAGATCAATGGTTGAGATCATGCCAACAAAACCCTAGAATTGCCCTAATTAGGGTTTACATCAAAAATGGCGCCACCTACATATGGCCCAATAAAAAGATACCTAGTCATCAAATAGGGAATCTTCTAGAAGTTTCCTCCCTGCATCTCTCTCTCCTAGCATACTACAAGAATCTAGCCAATACTGAATCTAACTCTTCCATGGAAATGCTAGGCAAGGTATCTTGTTGTAAATCAATCACGTCCAGTGAATCCGAGCAAGCGTCCAAAGTGTTCTCCCAATCTGGCATGAGCTTCTGCGAACTATGAATATGAATCAACAAAGAGACCAAGTCGTCTATCTGACTCTTCTTCAAAGAGTCCAACTAGCAAAAATACATAAACTTCATCTTGTCTCTTAATTCGGGTAAGTGTAAACCACTAGCATTACTAACATCAACACCCAACAATTCCTCAATTGAGGCAAGGATCTTCATCTGAATGTTCTGAATCAATCCCTCCATCTCCATACAACTCGACTGGTCATTCTCATAAGTTGATCTCTTCACGGCTAATGAATAATACCAGCCATGGAAATCGTATCTGTCTCCACTGTGCACAATGTTCTCCCTGACCAAGGTGGAATTAGGAATCTTCTTCAAAGCCTAGAGGCATGGAATAGTCTTCTCTTGAATAGGCCGAAATTCTTCCCAAACTCCCTCCAAATACTAGATTCTAAATACGAGCCCTGTTGTCCTATCATATGCATGGACAAACTGAGTAAGGAAATCATCTGCCTTCTTTCTTGTATTCTCAATCCACTTTTCCACCTCCGAGAGTGCATCTCTCGCTGCCTCATAGTGAGAATGCATTCCATGGTCAACTGCAATTGGGGAAATAAGGGTGGGATTTTCACGCCTTATCCCTGCAATATACTCTCTAAGTCTGATATTCTCTTATTTGTACCTTTCTTTCTCCGCAATCTCTTTGTCTAACCTTGCATCGATTGCCTTGAGGTTTTCACCAACCTCCTGAAATTCTTGCTCTCTAGATGTACGACCAAGGGCAACTGAAGTGATCTGGAAATCCATAGGAGTAGCAATGTCCATTGTCATGCCTGCAATAGGAACAACAATCTGCACAATCCGCATTCCTGTCTCATCTCTAGCTATGTGTGACAAAATCTCCACTTTCTTGGGCTCTTTCTCCTTAGCACTCCTAGCTAGATAGTCATCAATGTCGTCAATAGGCTGTACATCTATCATTTTCTTACTTTTCTCCATACTTCTCATCAGCCATTCAAGAATAGTGGCCATCTCCATGCCATCATTGAGACACATTTCTCGATCAAGTCCTCTCAATGCTGAGATAACATCATCATTGTCATCAGGATTATTCCTAGTCCAATCGTATACCTCATTTCCCAAACTAACTTCCAAAAGGACAGTAGGGGATCCCGGTTGATCATCATTCTCATTTGGAGGTGCAAATGTCACTGTGGCATGTAACTCCTGAATATTCCCTGGTAGTATCACTGTGTTGGAACATTGTTGGGTCTCCTTGTTCTGTTATGTTACTTCGATCACTTTAATTGATGAGACACTGAGAGGTGGTGAAGGAATGATAGGTGGAGGAATGATAGTCTTTTGTTTCTTCGTCACCTCCTCAATCTTCTTCCCTCTGGCCTTGACTTCTCCTGTTGTGTTCTTCCTTCTCTTGGGAGCTTGACTCTCTTCGCAGCATAAATCCTAACATCGTTGATAGTCTTATGATCATCCTCGAAAGTAGACTCTTCCAGCTTCGTCCTTTCATAAGTGAAGGGAACACCCAGATCAACTAACTTATTCATCTGTATATCTACCCATGCACGGGAAAAACTCAAGACCTCTCTCATCAATACATTTAGGTCAATCTCTTCTGACTCTAACCAATTAGGCAATAGGATCGCCTTCTTCATTTCACTCTCATACTGTGGATGCGTATGATCTCTGTCATCTAACACTTGATTAGGAATGAGGAAAAGTCCACACTTCCTCATGAAATCCATTGACATTCTGGACCACATTCTTCTCTTCACTGCTTGCTCGTCCATCAGGTTGGCCCAATAATCTTCTATGTCAACTTTGTGAATGAACTTTTGTCCCCTGATCCTTCCAACTTTCTTATCTAGATCAAATCTTTCTCTTTTCTTATATGTAGCAAATCGATAGAATGCAAGCTCCTCACTCGCAATGTTGGCGGCTATGGCAGACTGGCAAACCTCTGATGTCTTCTCAACTAAAATAGGGAATGTCATGCCTGTCCTATGCTTCTCTCTATGAATGACATCAAACTCTAGAAGCTGTCTCACCACTTCCAACAAGATCATTCTGTTGTCGGATACCTAGGAAGTCTGTAGGGTTCGGATTGAAACCCATGAATCCTAAGGTACGTAAAAGTGGGAAACAGAATATACCACGATCCATATTTCTCTATTAACTCTGTTGCCTCCTTGGACAATCTTCTGTGGATTCTGCCTTGCAGCATCCGAGTGATGTACATAATGAATGCATCAATCACTCTCATATAGTCTTCAATTCTATACATGCTCAGCTGGGGATGGCATTCATGACTCCTGAACTGTCCTTGCCCACTCCCGACTTCACCTTTGCATATCAACCCTCTATATGAAACAAACCGTGCAAGCAGGTATACCAGGTAAGAAGTCACGGCGAATGACTTGGACCGCTCTACATTCCTCAACTGAAAGTCCAGATTGTCACTTATAATCTTAGAAAAATTTACCAATGTCCCTCTAAGGCAATCTTGGATGAAATAGAACATCCATCCATCGAATATTGCTCCCTACGACATCTCCATCACTCTGTTGAGTAGGAATATCAAGTCGTTATACTCCTCTTTGAAGTCTATGCACATGAGTGTCTTGGGAGCCTTGGAATGATGAGACCTAGGCTCAATCATCCACTCTTTGTTTATCATATTCTTGCATGCACCCATCTTCTTCGTGAATCTTTCTGTATATTCATCCTTGGTCACATCCTTCATGTTTGTTCCGCGTGGAATTCCGAACACCTCAGCAATAGCATCCTCAGCAAGGTAGGCAATAACAATGCCCTTAGGAGTTTTGATCATTCACGTGAGCAGATCATAACATCGTGCACACTCCACGATAAGCTCACTGCATTGTATGGACTATGGAAATCCAGCGGCATGAAAAATACCACTCTTCATAATGTTCGCATATGTTGGGGAAGGAACCTGATTTCCGACTCCGAACATCCGTTGTCGCATCTAGTTCATGTCTAGGAAATGCATGTTTGTATCTATGATCTCCTTCCATCTGGATGAAATCTTGAGCTCTTAATAGAATCCAGTCTCCAGCATCTTCAGTAGTTCTTTCCTTTCCTTAAATCCGGACTTCGACATCGCACTTGTACGAAGCTTGAAGTTAGACTTTGACTAAGGAAAGGTGTGAAAGTTGTGTTTTCACACGAAGTATGTCCGAGGACACCTTCCGCAGCCAACAATGGAGGTCACAAATCTGAAGACAACCTACAACTAATAAATTAACTTCAAAAACATGTTGCAATCCTTCAAAAATATACACAAACTTGATAAAAATCAGTCTTGATGATGAAAATAATTAATTTTGGAAACATAGTTATGGCTGGTAAAAGATAATTTTTTGAGGACAAGCAGCCATTAAGACAGTTGCAGACCTTGAGACAGCCTTCTAATGGTCTGAAAATGATTCCAAAATGCCTCCAAATACTCTCCAAATGTAAATCGCTGAAGTAGCAGCTGGCTAGGCAAAAAAGTTAAGTCTGAAAATTGAATGTACAGCCAACAATGGAGGTCTAAATCTGAAGCAAACTCAGATCTGAGGCAAATGACAGCAAGTAGGGGGGGGCAAAGGCGGCATCAAACATGCAGGGAATTCACCAAAGTAAGCTCCCAGCACTTGCAAAATAAAAATCGAACTTTCCCAGCTATAGCGCCATTTTTGAAATTCTAAAAATGTCTTCAGTGTAGCTCAAATCTGCAACAATGGAGGTCTGGAACAGCAAGCAGCAATGGAGAATAAAATCGCCAAAGTCACGAAACACCAAAATCGCCATCTTTTACCAAAAATCGCCAGACTTGGAAAAAACGAAAAAATCTGGAAATGGTCTTCAATGGCAGAAATGGAAAGGATTGGCAAGCTGGAAAAAATGGAGGAAAGAAATCCTCAATCCAACACTTCACTTCAGCACTTCGCCAAAATTCGCCAATAAGAGAGAAAATTCGCCTTTCATGGAGACACCTAGCAGATTTAATAATAAAATATTGTTGGAAACTCCTCTCTTATACTTGCTTTTGCCTCTCACTTTCACCACACAAGCAATGTGGGCTAAAACACTTGCTTATATACTTGTTTGGTAAAAACCAACTTGCTTCTAGAAGGGTAAAAAAATTAAATGCTTATAGCAAGTTATTTAATTTTGTTTTTAAAATTTTAAATAATCATTAATCATCATTTAAAAAACAATTAAAATGGGGCTCACTTATTAAATATTTCAATTTTAAGTCAGAATTGAGCCTCCAGGGGAAAATCGACTTTAGTTGGGATTAAAAAATCCCATTAAAATCACTTGAAATGTCAAAATAATCCCCATAAGGGAAAATCGATCTTAGCTTGGATAAAAATCCATACAAAATTTCATCAAAATGCATATAAAACAGGCCAGGGGAAAATCAATGGGGGTATGGACAAGGAATCCACACTCCAAATTCACTTTGATCGCAAAAAACACTCCCTGATGGAAATTCGACCTCAGTCTAGATGAAAATCCGGACTTAAAACTCATCAAAATGCTCTCAATGGAAAATCGACTTGGGTATGGACTGAGAGTCTGCACAAAAATCCGTATTAACTTGTCACAAAACAACCTGGTGGAAAATCGACCCACTTGGGTATGGACTGAGAGTCTGCACAAAAATCCGTATTAACTTGTCACAAAACAACCTGGTGGAAAATCGACCCACGCATGGAATCATCCTCAACGTTGTCCGCACTACTCCGCACTCCAATCCGCACTCCTGGTGGAAAATCGATGGCAATCTGGAAAAACACTGGTGGAAAACCATAGCCAGTATGGATTTCAGGGGAAACCCATGTGTAGTGTGGATTTTGAGTGGGGGAAAAGGGTGGGTAGTTTGGAATATGAGGGGAAAAGCACGTCTAGCATGGAATTTGGCATTTTAACCACTCAAAATCACCTAGAAACTTCAAATTAGACTGCACTTAGGCAAATTTTCCAAAAAATTGAGTGAAACACTAGGAAATTATCGGGATAAAGTGCAAAATCAACTAAAATAATACCTTAGGAGAGAGAAAACAACTCCAAAAGGTCTGGGAATACCTTGGCACTTTAAAATCACTGATGCGCGTGTTTAAAAACACATTAACGCTCAAGAAGGTCAACACTTGGACAAAATTTAGGATCATTAAAATATCAACGTTTGCAACTTGATCCTATAACTTCAAAAACCCTAAATGGCACTAGGCATGATCAAAACTCCGAGACTCGGGCACGGGAAACACAAAATTGCCCACTAAGTAGCCAAAACCCTAACCTAACAACGCAAAAAGCCAGAAAAGACCGTTAGCAATGGGGCGATGTGTGAAAAGGTCACAACAGGTCCCACTTGTGCCAGGGTTTCTTTGATTGTATAACTCGATGCATAACTCCTTACTCCACTCCCAGTATGCAAGGATTGGTGAAATTATTAATCGTACTTTCGATTCATTGAAGGCCTTCTCCTAGTCCTCAATCCATGTGAACAGTTGGCCCTTCTTTGTGAGTACATTGAGTGGGTAAGATATCTAAGCAAAAAATTTATAAATCTCCTATAATGATTTTTCTCCTATAATGTTTTGAGGTGCTTCCATCTACAAGAACACCCTTATCTTGTCCAAATCGATCTTCAATCGGGCTTTACAACATATGCCCCAGTAGTTTGCCCTATGGTACAATGAATCATCACTTCTCTAGGTTCAGCACTAATTGTGCTACTTTGCATTGTTCCACATATTCCCTAAGAGCTTTCAAATGGGCTTCCTAATCACTATAGATTGACCAATCATCTAGGAATGCTTTGAAATTTCCAACCGACATTTTACAAAGATATGCAAGATGATCCTTTGAAAACTTGTCAAAGCATTGTATAGATTGTACGACATTTGGTTGTATGTATACAACCTATCTTCAACCACAAACGTAGTCTTCAACTTGTCCTCCTCAACTATGCTTATTTGGTTGTACCTGGAGAATCCGTCCATGAACAAGTAGATCTTATTACCCACAACCTCTTCTAGAATTGAGTTAGTGAAGGGAATTGGGAATGGGCCTTTAATGGTTATTGCATTCAAACTTCTAAATTCCACACATATCTGAATTTCTTAAATTCCTTCTTCAAGGAAATGACTATCGAAGAGACCCACCTGACTAGTCTTGACCTTGAAAATTATCCCAACTTCCAACATCTTTTCTATCTCCTCTTGGACTTTGGCATAAAAATTCTTATTCATTATGTAGAGTCTCTTCAATATGGGTTGTGCTCTTGGCACCAAAGGAATTCTATGCACACATGGTTTTAGGGGTATACCTTTCAAGTCCTTGTACAACCAAGCAAAAAAGTGTCCCAGTATTGCATAAAGATTTTGAACATTGTTGCCTTCAACACTGGGTCCCAATCATCTCTAGCCATAATTGTTTGTGGCCTTCCTCTCCCAGATTCACTTTCTTAATTCTTGGCTCCTCTTGCTTGATCACTTTATCCTACTCAAAGCTATGGGCGTATCATCCAACTTGGCTACTCCCTCCTTGTATTCTTCATACTCTAGAGGAAATGTTCGACTTGTTGTAGCTTTGTCATCTTCAATCTCCCTAATCCGCAACATGTTGCAAATGGGCTAGAACACTTCGTACTCTTCGATTTGCCAATGAAAAATTCCATTGAGAGAACTTGTTTCATCCTTGAAGCAATGTTGGAGGTCAAGAACTCCATTGTTTGATTGCATGAATCTTCTTTCTTCTTTTGTGCTTGATTCTCCTCCCAACTCCAAATCAGAAGAAGCCATCTCTTCTCTCACCTTTGTTTCCAATCATGATTTGCATTGGTTAAAATTAGCCAACCTCTCCCGAACAATGCGTCGTATGCTTTCTTCTATAATGGAACAACCACAAAGTTAAATAGGAATTGTTGGGTCCTTATTGTTACCTTTTGCACCATTAGTGTGCCTAATGGCTTGATTTTGTGTTGTCGATGCCTACCAATTGGAATGTCGGTAGCTAGGGGGTTAGCTTCCCAAGGCACTTCCATGTATTTTCGGGTACTTGGTTGACTCCTAATCCTTCATAGACAATAGTGTTCATCAAATTCTTCCCCATGATCTCCATTTGAATGACAATTGGCGTCTTCCTTATGTTCACCATGAGCAACATCAGGTCAATGACTTGTTCTCCTTGGGGTGGTGGTTCTATTATCATGTCTTTACTTGTCCCTTCTAGCCACTAATTTTGGTCGTCACCAACCATGTTGGTGAGTGCCACTCTTAGTTGTGGCATGCTTTAAAGAAGGTTTATCATCTTGATTGGAATGGTTGTTGTAGCACCTATCGTACTATGTTCTTCTTTGATTCCGACCGCAATGAAGTACTTACAATTTCATTGGAGGTTCTTCGTTCCTTGGCCATCACCTATTCTACTTCTTTTGCTTCTTGGAGTCGTTCCTTACGAGGGTCTCGGTATAGTGCCTTCTTCATTTGTGCTCTAGTGATTGCCAAAACTAACTTGTCTTGTTCCTCTACGTTGAACATATAATACCCTTTTGCTTCAAGCAGTCAATGTCTTCATGGACTCCCAATCCACACCATTTGCACAACATGCCCAGTTTTTTTATTGCTTTGACATTCCCTGGCAAAGTGACCCCATTCATTACATTTTCGTCATTGAATCATTGATGTTCCCTTGGCATCATACGAGATTCTACTTCTTGGCCCATTGTTGTTGAACCGATTGTTATTTCCTCATCTAATATAGTATCCACCAGGAGAAGCATCAGTGTTATTGTTTTGTGGTTTTGGAGGTGTCGTCGAAGGGTTGGATTGTTCCCCCCAGGTAAAGAGCACTTGTGTGCTTCTTGTCTTCAAGTTGTATAGGCATTGTGATGAGTGCCTAATAGTGACATTTTAAATACATAGTTTATACTTCAAACTTTGTTTGTTTTGTTAATTAATGTAGTTGGTGGTAGACTATATACTTTCATGTTAACTCATTTTGCTTTTATAATTAGGAGATATATTAGAAATAATACTTTGTATTGAATGCATTACTTCAAAAGATCAAATGAATGAAGAAATGACCATTCATCCAAAATCTTTGCTGCTATATTCTTGTCCTATTTTTGTGGTTTTGTTTCAAATTTTTGAAAGGTTGTTTCATGATGTGGGACTATTGGACTTTCAAATCAGCAACGTGGAACTCCTAATTGCTCCATCTATGCAGTGCATTTGTTATCTTCAAGTTTACTTCATTGGCTGTTTGTGAAACTTCTAGTTTTGCCACTGATGAAGTGAAGCTTTGTTTAATGAAACACTTAGTTCTCTTAGTCTTGTTAACAGTCGTTACCAATCTAGGTGGGTAACACCTTAGTTTGAATTTCAAATAAGGATATGTCTATATATCCATCTGTTCTTGGGTAGGAAATAATTAGTCATCAATCATTCTCTATTGTCAGTATCTTCAATTCTGTAATTTCGAACCTTGTTTCACTCCCCTTCAGAGGCCAGTTTGAATGCAAATTAGAAGTTGATCTGAATTACGGTGTTTAAAGATCTCACCAAAGGAAGAGCAGGGCCCACTCAACCAAAGGGAGGTGACCTTGTGTTTATCTTTTTGTTCATCTTTTTATTTATTTTTTCTTTAGCAAGTTTCCGATTCAAATTAAAAAGCAAAAATCAATTCTAATTCATAGCTGTATTCTGTAAGTAGTTTTCAGTTTCAATGGCATTTGAAATTAGTTAATCTTCTTATGAATATTCAAATTTACATTTCTTTAAGTTAGTTCAGATTCAAATCTTTGAAGTAGTTAAATTGTTAATCAAATTTAGAAATGGTTACAATGGAATAATGCAATGGTGATGGAAGTAAAGATTAGACAAAAGCTTTATTGAGTTTAAATTAGTGGAATTTAGTTTCATTTCAACGGTTCTTTAGATTAATATTTCAATTATCTGCAAGCGTAAAATAGGTTTCTTTTTCAGCAAAATAGATTTAGAATTTGAATTTTGTACGTGTTCAATAGATTAAGTTTGAATTCAGTTAATAATTGTAGTTTAAGCATTCCATGAATTGATTCTAATTAAGTTATGTATGGTTTGAACTTAAGTCGCCAATGTCTCGTTCTAGGATAAGTTCAGCGCCTTAGTTTTGATTTATGTCAAACTAGAATAGGATTTCTGGCTTAGAAGTTGACTTTAGGAAGTAATTCCCAAAAGCTCCTGACAGAACATGACCGAAGCACAAACCACTATTTTCAGTGTAAAAGCCCCCAACTTGAAAACATCCTTATCACATACAGCTCTAAGACCCACCCGGTTCGATAATTAAAAGATTAAATGATGCAAGTTCTGACATCAACGACCTCGCCCATCACATTCCTTGATGAAATGTCCCATCAATTGGCAGATGTCACAAAAAAGTTTTTCCAAGCAATTTACTTTGGCATGACCTTCAACTTTTGATATTTATTTCTCAACTTTGAGTTATTTCATCATTATCATCATGTCTTGACGTAGGGCTTGAACTGTCTTTGATTCTCCATCACTACTATCTTTTGTGCTCTCATCATCGTCTGTCTTCTGATTTCCTCAAGAGGATGTCTTGTCCTCACTCTCAATGTCTCTTGCCCAATTGTAGGCACCCCTTTCATTTTCTTATGCAGCAAAGGGATCAATCCCTCAATGAACCATTGTTTCTTAAGTCCATCCACTAGTTGGTTCTCCAACTTCACCAACAATTCTTTGAGCCTACAATTATAAGCTTGTATGTTCTCGTCTTTCCCTTACTTGGTCATGTACATCTCTGCAACAATCTCATTGTCATCCCGCAACAATTTGAATTCTGCCTCAAATGCTTTCTTCAATGCATCCCATGAGGTTGTGGATTGTGCTTCAAGTTTCATGAACCAATCCATGGCTACACCTTTGCATCGTTAGGAACACTCTTAGCCAATAATCCTTGCCCTCCTAGCCACTCACTATACATATATTCTCGCATGTTTTATAGTTTTACAGTGCTTCACAAGATCCTCAAACCCTCTCCCCATGAACTTTGGGAGTTTCTGTCTTTCTATGTTAGGACTTGTTGGAGGAGTCACCATTTTTTTCACTTGATGTGTTCCTTACACATTTGACCTGATTGGACTATTTTGACCTCTACATTCTAGTGCATATGCACTCTCAGCCACATAGAAGTCCTCTACATGTCTTCCTTCAATATCCCTTGCACTCTTGCTATCTTCAAAATCATTTTTGCACTCCCTCCGCACCTATTCCTTTAACAAGATGTACCACAACTTCACCAAGTCCTATGTAAGTTGGTCTTCTCATTCCCCATTGGCTTGTACAGGTTCATCTACATGTTGTCCTATTATATTGACAAATGGTTCTTGTCCATGAGTTATACTTTGCCAAGGTTCGTATCGGCAACAACACCAAATATTTACTCAATAGTTCTACTTGATTGATTGCAAAGAGCAAAGGGAAATAACAGAATATAACAATTGCTTGCAACAATGTTCCGGAATGATGTATTTTTATGCATTTATTTATAGGATGTGCAATAGATACAAGAATTCCTTTTGTGTGATCCCCAACTATGACTGCAATAAGAAATATATAGCAAAGTCAACATTGGTTGAGAACGACAACCGTCGATAACTACCAAGTAACCAACTGACAACCAACTGTTGGGTGTTTGCCACATACGAGTAAACGATTAAATGCAGAAAGTAAATGCACAAAACATAATGGAAATATATTAAATAACCAGTCTCTATATTAATTCAACAGTTCATGTACATAAAGTGCTTATAACATTAAACCCAGATACGACTATCATGATCCCACTACGAAGGAAAGGTATGCAATATATAATACCCGAAGGGGTGCGACCAACCGTCGCGTCCAACTGCCCTTCGGGACAACTAACTAACTGACTATCGTAACTCATTATTACCGACAACAACATAAACATAATATGACAAAATAACATAATGATTATTCTCGGCAACATCATCCCCCCCAAGAAAAGAAGTCGTCTCCGGACGACTCAATACAAAATAGAGATGACATTAAACAGAACCAAGGTAGAGAATTGCTGACACCAGTTGAGCCCGAAACTTATACACCTGCTGCGTCCTCGCCTGAAAACCCTTTTCTGCTACCATCCGATGCTCAAGTGTGGATGTCACCATTATTGCTTCCGCAAGGTGTTCTTTTTTCTCCTTGACATCACAGTCCTCCGGTGCCTAAACCAAACTTGTCTGCAAAACATGCTTTTCAGTCGCAACCTCCACCAACTGCTACCCAAATGATACTGTCTCCCTAGCCAATTTGTCCTCGATAGCCACCTGCGTTGCCCTCTCGACATCCAACTCCTGGGTACGCTGAGCTAAGTCTCACGCTACTCCTGCCTCCAACCTGGTGGTCAGCTCCTCCCGAGCCCTTTGTGCATCCACCAAGGCAACCTCTCGTCCAACCGAGACATACTCCGAGTTCCTCAAAGCGTACCATTCATGTCGGGAAGGGGCCACAACCTTCGGGCACAGAGGCTAGGAGACACCTCAAATCCTCCATCACACTCCCCAAAGGTTGATAACTGAACTGAATAACTCCCTGGTGCCGTATGACTTCGCATGCCTACAATGCCTTCCCTCAGACTCTGTTTGTTCGCAACCTCCAAATCCGTCTCCCTCTACGGCTTATGGCTTCCCTGCCACTGCTTAGCTTCAAGCTTCTTTCTCACAGTACGGGACAACCCAACACTTACCTTGCCTTCTCTAATGCCCTTCACCCGCCCAACTCAAAAAGTGTATTGTAGCTCAAAAATAAACAGGGGGTCTGGGGGCAGTGCCCCTAGCGGAGTCTGGGGCAGCGCCCCAGCCGGGTTGAGGGGCAGCGCTCTAGGTGCGCTCCCTGTCGCAGTACAGGGCGAGGTCGAGAGGCAGCGCCCCCAAGGCCAACACCAATTTACAACCCTCTGAACCATATGAAAGTCCATGGCGCACATCATCTCTATGATATTTTAAGATGCAAAAAACTCTTCTTCTCCACTCTAATATTTTCAGCGTCCTGGCTCCAGACGTCATCGAATGATTTTTCAATCTAGTCATCGTTTTTTTTTTTTTCCACTGTAATGTCCCCAATGGCACCCCGGCCACACAACCTCCCCATACGGTCAACAACAGCATTGACACCTCCAATCGTACAGTCAACATCCTCCTTACCGTACGGTCACCCCTCCATTGTGCGGATCACACCGTACAAACAACATGACCAACCGTCCACACCGTACGGTCCTTTCAAAGATTTTTTCTTTTCTTTTTTTTTTTTCTTTTTTTTAAATTCTTAAATCCCTAATCTAGTCTTCGGCTTGGGTCCCGTGCCTCTGGGATTGCTCTTTCTCGGTTTGCCTCGCCCGAGAGTCTCCCGCTTTGGTCCCGTATCAGTCGAGTCACCTGCCTGGCCTCTCAGGTCCCCTTCCGTCCTCTCGGGTCCCCCTCCGGACTCTCGGGTGTCCTTCCGGCCTCTCGGGTCCCCTGCGCGCTTCTCGTGGCAGGGTTTCAATTTAGACCCGTTGATGGCAAGTCTATTTTCAATGGCCATCCGAAGACCTGGAACCATAAATTCTACAGGAACCACGGTCGCCTTCCCGTACATAAGAAGAAGAATAATAAAGATTTTGAAGGTTGCGGCCTTCCACACAGGGTTCCAATCGTTGCCGACATGAATGATCTTGGGATTATCTACGTCACCGAGGTTTGGGGCGTCTCCCTTCCAATATTCTCTGTATTCCGACAGGTACACCTCCTCTGTTGCTTGCTCTGGTTCCTCTACTTCGAGCCTGTAGCTCTAGAACATTTCGTAATCCTCCATCTGCCAGTGGAAGAGGCCGTTCAATGACCCCGTCTCATCCTCGGAGCACTCTCCTAGTTTGAGAACCCCTGCAGCCTCGTCCTTTGTCCCTCAGGTCGCCTTCTCCTTCACCCTCTGATTCCGAAGATGATGCCAGTTCCTCACTAACCAATTGTGTCTCAAGGTCTATGATAAACTTCCTTCCTCCATTCTCCATAGACAGAGTGTTCTTCTTCCAGTTGTGGGTGGCCTTGGCTACCACCAGCCACCCTCTCCCTAAGATCGCATCATACCCTTTTTTCTTTAGTGGGATTACCACAAAGTCCAGTATGAAGGGTTGCGTCCCGATGGTAACTTGTTGGCCCATTAGTGTCCCGATGGGTTTGATTCCATGCTGATCTGCTCCTAGCAGATTGAATGTAGATGGCCACAACATCGGCTTTCCCAGCTTCAGCCAGGTTTCTTCTAGAAGAACATTCACTCCTGATCCACCATCAACGATGGTATCGGTTAGAATGGTGCCAAGGATACCCATCTCCACAATGGTCGGGTTCCTTCCAGTGTTAACTGCCAGCAACATGGGGTCTATTGCAAACCCCCCAGGAACATCTATGCGGTGGTTGGTATTGGTGCATGGTTGGGAGAGATTATTTAGCAACATCGTTCGTAATTGAGGCATCGTCTGGAGGAGGTTGTGTACCTTCATAGGCACCTCCAATTTTAAAATTTGATTTAGAATAGCCTCCTCCGCCTCCGGTTGGGTGGAAGTACCCGTCGTACCCTTCGCCTTCACCCTTTCTCCTATCTCTTTCTCAATTTCTTCTCGTGCTTCCCGTACCCTTCGCTTCTCCTTCTCCGGGTCTGGGCACATTGCGTGTCTGGCTTGGGCGCGGGTTACGGCCAGCACTTCCTCTTCTTTGGTTTCCTCGATATTGAGCAAGTTGACGCCGGACTTCGGGCAGGTGGCATCTTTGTGGTCTCCCGGTCCGCACCATTTGCACAAATATTGTGTGGTCTCTCCCTTCGGGCAGTCTCGGGCGAAGTGCCCCCACTGGTTTCACGCTCTGCATTGTACCATCGGTCGGCCTTTGGAGTCGTATTGGATCCGGCTCCTTGTATTGTTATTGTTGTTTCGTCCTCCCCACTGGTTATCTCGGTAGCCTCCCGATGTTGCATTGTTGTTCGCCTGGGAGCTGCCGGTACCACCCGATGTAGTTGGTTGTTCCTGCATAAGCAATACTTGTTGGTTTCGTGTATTCATGTTGTAGGGGCATTCCCTGGTGAGATGCCCCATCAACTAGCATATATCACAATAGGCCTTCTTTTGGCAGGAGCCTTTCGTGTGGCCGTCCGTCTTACATTCCGTGCACCAAAGCTCCCCTTCATCGGTCTTGCTCGGACCTCCCTTCATAACCTTCAACTCTTTCATCATCCTCAGCATGTCCTTCTACAGGGCTTGCACCTTTTTGCCGAACTCGCCATCGCTGCTGCTTCCCTCGGAAGAGTCATCATCCTCGGACGAGCTATCCTTCTTCTTTTTCTTCTTGGATGTCTTGGTCTCGCTCTCGAGATCCATCGCTCTATTATATGCATCTCCATACGAGGTTGGTGGAACAATTTTCATCTTCTTCCGAATGGAGTGTTTCAGTCCCTCCACGAACCATCTCTTTTTCAACCCATCCGCTGGTTGACTCTCCATTTTCCCCAACAGTTCCTTGAGCCGCCAACTATAGGCTCGCACATTCTCGTTCTTGTTCTGCTTTGTGCCATAGATTTCGGCTACTATTTCATTGTCGTCTCTGAGGAGGCGGAACTCTATCCCGAACTCCTTCAAGTCGGGCCATGTGCCGACTTTGGCCTTATCAATATCTGAGTACCAGTCGATGGCCACTCCCCTTAAGGTTGTTGGAAATTGTGTTACCCATTCATCCTGGTCGATAACACCGTTTGCTGACCATATGGTTTCGCAAGTGCGGCAATGGCGGACAGGATCTTCCTTCCCGTCGCCATTGAACTTCGACAGCTTCTGCTTACTTGCCATCCCACCGCTGGGTCTCGCTCCTCTGGTGCCTTGTGTGCTTGTACCTGGTGATCCTCTGCCTCCATCTCCTGCACTTGATCCTCCACTCGTGGGTCCTCCAGAGAAGGTTGTTGACCCCGAACCGAACAAATTGCCTCCCGTACGGTACCCTTGAGCTCCCTCGACACCGTCCGCCGTACCGTCACCTTCGGTCCTCTCCCTCCGGTTGTCCTCCGAAATGGACAAGTTCTTTAGTAGGTCTCTGGTAACGTTGATCGGGTTTAGACTTCGCCTTGTTTGTTCCACCAACTATTCGCGACTTCTTACCCTACGGAGGTATTCTGGCAAACTGTAGAGTTCTCCTTCGGCACCCTCCGTGACTCCTAGATTCCCTTCTGGCAACCCTACGACAGTGTAGAGAGTGTAATTCTCTCCGTCTATCTCTGCCTCCGTGACACCTCCTGGGTTCCCTTCTAGCAACCCCTCAATCGGTCGTCCCTCGGCAAGCTGCCTTAGCCTACGCCTTCGTTCTATTTGCTGTCTGAGATTCAACGCTCTTTGTGCCACTTCCCATTTGTCACTTTGTATCTTTTTCTTTTTATTCTTATTTAGTATATTTGGCATAAATAACTTTCGTACATAGCAAGCACACACCATGTACACAAAAAAAACTTCCTTTTTTTAATTTTGCCTTTCGGCCACGATTTATATCAACAGTGTGCTGGGATTATTACAGGGTTCAATTTCCCCTTCGCCTCTTGCCATCACGCTCTGCGTCCCACGACGATTGTTCCGTTTGCGTGTCGTCGGCCTCTGGATTAATCTCACCGACGGGTAGGCCCATCGTGTCCATACGCCATCCACTCCTTCCTTTCCCGAGTATGTCTAGGCAACGGCGCCAAATGTTTGCCACATACGGGTAAACGATTAAATGTAGAAAGTAAATGCATAAAACATAATGGAAATATATTAAATAACCTGTCTCTGTATTAATTCAACAGTCCATGTACATCAAGTGCTTATAACATTAAACCCAGATACGACTATCATGATCCCACTACGAAGGAAAGGTATGCAATATATGATACCAGAAGGGGTGCGACCAACCGTCGCGTCCAACTGCCCTTCGGGACGACTAACTAACTGACTGCCATAACTCATTATTACCGATGACAACATAAACATAATATGACAACATAACATAATGATTATTCCCGGCAACATTGGGGACTGATTTCTTAATTACAAAATAACTCATTTTATTTATTTACGAACTATAGGTGAATTCACTTCCACACACTTCAAGGATTCATGCAACGAAGAAGGTATTCAACACCAATCGACTACACCATACATTCCATAACAATATAATCGAAGGGAAAACAAGATTATCGTGGAGATGACATGGTGCATAATGTATAGTCAAATTGTGCCATACAAATACTACAAAGAAGCTGTGAACACAACTATTTATCTTCTAAATAGGAGTCCTTACAAAAGCCTTGCAAGATATCACACTGAAGAAGCTTGGTCTGATAATAATCCTAAGGTGACAACTTTGCATTTTTGGTTCAGCAACATATAATCTAGTTGCTGATAGGAATAAGACTAAACTAGAATCCAAGAGTAATAGATATTCATTTTTTGGTTGTAGTGACATATTAAGACCTATATGCTCATTGATGTTTCTCCTAACAAAGTAATAATTTATTGACATGTTGATGTTAAGGAAACAAAGCCATTCTTTGATTGCATTTAATAGTTAGTCAATGAAATTCCGAAGTCTAATGTTGTGATGCATTTGAAAGATGAACTTCTAGCTCATCTTGTGCTCCAATCCATCAATCTTTGGTTGTGCCTACACTGTAAATCTATCAAAGAAATGGAACTAAAGAAGTCCCCACTCCAATTGAGGTTTAGCCAATGCAAAGTTCACCAAAGGTGCATTGAAGGCCTAAGTACTAATATTCTACTTTAGAAGGTGTAAAAGAAGATAAACTTACTCATTCCAATGCCCAATTCCACAGGAGGTCATGTTCATTTTGTTATTTCATCTAATATTTTTCAAGTACTCGAAACACAACAATATTCAGAGGCATGAGGTAAAATTGAATATAAAGCTATCATGAAGGTTAAGTGTAATGCCTTGATGAAGAATCATACCTGGTAGTTGGTGGATTTGCCTCCCACTTAAAAACCCATTATTAATGGGTCTATAAGGTTAATGGCTAAGCCATTAAAAAATTGGATAAGTGCAAGGTCCATCTAGTTGCAAAAGGATATTCACAACAAGAAGGGATAAATTGAGGAGACTTTTGCTCCTACAACTAAGATGGTCGCGTTTCAATTGCTTCTCTCCATAATACCTCAATTTGTTTGGAAAATGTTCCAAGTGGATAGATGGATGTTAGGAGTGCCTTCTTGAACAAAGAACTGGATGAATAAGTTTACAAGGTACAACCGAGGGTTTTCAAGTACCTAGCTGCAATCATCAATAAGAAAATCAAAAGTAACACTCAGATCAACAAATGTGACTAGACGAATCAATGAGAAAATCAGAAGTTCATATATTGTTCATGGACACACTAATATAGATGCTAGATCTACAGATTAAAATCATCCTTAAGGATTACAATGTCATATCATACCATCAAGGAGAAAACTCAAAAAATTACAATCAAAATGCCCTTGCCCTATTACAAGAAAGCGCAACAGCAATCTACAACTCTTTTATTTCTATTTTTCTTCTACAACCTTCTCCTCTATCTCTGCCCTATGCAACTGAAAACTGCATATCTATGTTGTTCACATTCTCTAGCAGTCTTGAAGGGAGAACAAGGGTCATCTACAAAGGTATAGGTTGCCCATATCTGTTATAATCATCTTCACATGGTTGTGTACAAGCAAACTGTTAGTTTTTAACACTTTCAGATTAATATAAACGCAGAAAACCAGAATTTAGTTTCGAACTAAATTGATTAAATGAAAGATTTATAGTTTTCCAGATTTAGGCATAACAAAGAAATGAACAAAATAAGAACAAGACATGGTTACCCTGGGAAAACCTGTAATGTCCCCTTCTCATTGACGACCTTCCAGTGGTCCATTAGCCTATTCCTGAGACCCGTAGGCTAGGTGGAATGAAGAACAAGGGGTCCAACATTGATGAAACGAGGACTTACTATTTTTAGTAAGTCAGGGAATGACTATCATGGTGATACTGTCCTGCTGAGATCTCCATGCTCTGTCTCTGGGCACAAAGTTCATGCTTTTCGGGGCATTAGTTCTTGACTTACTATTTTTAGTAAGTGGCAGTGTGGCATAATTCTATTTTTGGCAATGGACAGGTTCCTGATTCTTCAGTAGTTCACTGGTTTTCCTGGCTCAGTTCCATTCTAGTTTTGATAATAATCAGTACGGAAGTCATATGTGATACAATTAAATATTATTTCCTTATCCTAAGGTTTAATATTTAATTAATCTGATTATTTGCTACTGATTGATCGAATTTGGGATTAATGCCTATTTTATCCTAAGTATTTGGCGAAACTCATGTGTAATAAGGGATGTTGAAATATTTTAGAGGAATATTATTTTATATTGCATCTCCATTATTTGCCAAGTGATTAAAGTGGGTCCATTCCTTTTTGGCGTGAGGTTTGACTTATGAAAAATGGCGCTACACTTGGGTCCACATGAAGGTGAAATGAAATGCAAATGAAGGAGTGGAGTTTGGAGGAATTTGCATTTGAATTTGATTGTTGAGAAGTTATAAATAAGGGCCTTGCGCTCTCATTTGAGGCATCTTGAAAAATTGTAATGTTATGCTGCCGGTTTGGCGACAAAACTTGAGGCTTCAGAGTGCGTCTCCCTAGTGCTGCCCGGTTTCGTACTTGAAATAAAGTACCTAGTTGTGCATTGTATTCTCTTACATTTTCAGAGTTGGCCGTAGACATGTTTGGTGCTAAAGGGATTCTGGAGACTTGCTGGTTTTGCCTATGGCTGAAGCACATTTTCAATCACACCTCTCTGCTGGAGCGACTGACGATTATGGGTATCAGCTCTATCCTCCTTCCCAGCAATGGCGATACTTTTTGTGAGTTTATAGCAATTTTAATTAAGTTTTGAATTTCCTAGATCAAATCGAAATTCCTAGGCATGGCATGGGTTTCTGATATTGCATTGGGATGCGTGCAAATTAAATATGGGTTGTTTGGGGTTGTGGCTTTAATTGGTTGTAATTGCATATGTTATATGGTGGGTTTGGGACTGGTTTGAGTTGATTTGGATGAAAAATGAGGGAGTTATGAGCATTCTAGCATTTCCATAGTCTGCTGATTTGTAATTTCAGCCTGCAGATTGGATGTAGCAGAAATTCATTGTTCATAGTATTATAATCTGCATTACTCTTCTCATCTTATCTCTATTTTGTAAGGTTGTTTCAGTAGTACTGATCAATCATTCTAGCTGTTCTTATTTGTAATCCCCACTGCATAAGTGGAAGAGGCTGGCTTGCCGCCTTCTTGCTTTGTAATTCAGTTTATGTACTCAGTCCTCCCACTAAATAAGTGGTCGAGTGATAAGTTTAATACAATGGTCCTCCCGCTGAAATATACGGTAGAGTGATAGCTTAATGTAATGTCCTCTCGCTGAAATATGCGGTAGAGTGATTGAGTTTCAACTTCTTGTTATTTTCCCTTGGCTGGTTTACCGCCAAGAGTTTGGTTTCTATCCTGTTGGATAAGCAGAAGGGGCTGGCTTGCCGCCCAGGCATTGTAATTTCAGTTTCTTTTATGGTGCTAACGATCCCCGGAACACCGTATGCTCTCACCCTCCCAAATTGGGCTCTCGGTGAACAAAAGGTGGAAGGGTTCCCTTCCAGCAGTTTGGATTATTTCTCTAACCTTAACGGGTTGTTGTGTTTGCTTGTAACTATTACTGTTAAAAAAAATTACTGGGATACTACAAAACCTCCTAGGAGGAAAAACCCAACCAGAAAAGATCCTCAGATCTGATTATGGATTATATTCATATGAAGATTACAACACTTATCTCAAGTACTTGAAGGTGATTGCACTTAGGGTTGATAATGTCTTCCACAAGACTGCACCTTCACAAGCATCCCTTTACCACTTCCAATAGCAATCAGGTCCAAACCCTAGGTCTGCATATGAAGTCTGCACTTTGTTGGACTGCAACCTTAGCCCTTAGTTCACTCTCCTCATGGATGAATTTCGCACCCTTTAATGGCAGATGTAATTCGTTGGTATAGCAGATGTGATTCATTGTGATATTGCTTCTTCAAATTCGCATTAGGCAGATGTAGATATTTCGCATGATGATATATTGAATGTGTGCTTGATTGAGGTGAAAGTATCTTTATTTATATGATGCAATCTCCATTTATGTCGGCTTATACTAAAATCCATTTATGTCAGCTTGACCTTTAATTTATTGTTTTTCCTTTAACCGTAATACATTAGATAGGGTTGGCCCTATTATGTTTAGCACACTATCTTGTATGTGGCGTGGGGTTTCTATGAGATGTCGTGAGGTATAGGGCCCAACCCTACACGTTGGAGAAGGGGTTGGCCCATTGGGCGGATTCCAATGTTGCCCAAGGCAATTGGAATCCGCCATCCCTAATTACAATCAACACTCCCTCTTAATTAGGGAGAAAGATAATCTTACAACCAGGTTACAAGATTAGGGCCCAGCCCTAAGTAATACATACAATGTTTAAATTGTAATCCGAACTTAGCTGTCAACTTCAAATATTCCTGAGAGCGGATCACAACAAGTAGCCACAAATAGTATCCCATAGTATCCATCTTGAACTACCTGTGGAGGGTGAATTCAAAACTTTAACATGCACACTTGCAAGTCATGAATACATACACAATTATTCATGCACATCATGGAGTCTTTCCATGCCATCGATCACGCATATCCATCATTCATTGTCTTTACCTCAGTCTTCTCCGAAAGAAGAATGTAACATAATAATCTTCCATCTTGTACCCAAGCATGGAGTGGAGTAACATAAGCAAAAAATGAAAACATAGTCCTCCATCTTGCACACAAGCATAGAATGGAATCTAATAAATAGAATCCTCCATCTTGCACACAAGCAAGGAATGGAATAAACATAATCAGCATATTGTAGTCTTCCATCTTGCACACAAGCATAGAATGGAACTACATAACATAGTCTTCCAGCTCGCACACAAGCATAGACTGGATCCACCTTACATTGCTCGTAGAGGGTGGAGAGAATCTTTTCTACCATCTTACATTGCCCACAGAGGATGGTAACAATTACTCTTCTCCCTAAGAAAATTACACTACCACCTTACATTGCCCACAGAGGGTGGTTGATACAACACAATGTATCACTGAGGTTGAGACTCCCTCTCAACCAAGGCGGTGTTCTCCACAACTCCAAGTCTATCTTTTGAAGTAATCAAGCTTCAAAAGACTTGGTGAGAACATCAACAACACAGGATTGTCCTGCCATAAAACACTGAAATGTCAGGTATCCCTATACAACCTTGATAATAATTCAAAACAGCATAACAAGAATTTTGAGAAACCACACTGCTTCTTTTGATGCAACACTTGCAACAATGTATTTAGCTTCAGCAATACTCAATGCAACTGAGGACTGTCCCTGTAGGTCCAAGAGATCGCAACGGGTGAATGCTTGAAGTGTTTTCCTTGTCCGTAACACTTCTTGACCAATCAATCAACCTGCCTCTATTCAGATGAATCTGCAAGATCATAGTTGGCTGCAGACATACTCAACTTCTTTAAGTTATTTTCCATATAAGTTTACAATCCATAATTCTAACATAACAATAGAAAACTTGACTTAGAATAATTTCATTAGATCCTTGCCACACTTCTAACCTAGAAGTAATGCATTTTAGGTTTAGATGTTCCATCTCAATTCTGAGTTAATTCTTTCTTATATTAAATCATGAGGCTATCTTTATCAGTCAGAGTTAGATCATCCATATAAGAAATCAGAATTAGCATTTTAAATACTTTAAGGAATAGGTTAGAATCTTTACAAAACCCTAGGCTTATCAAGTACTCTTTCATACCAAGAGTTTTATTGAAGATCATAGGGCTCCCTCTTAATCCTCAATATCAGACTGATAGCCAAGCATCATAGATCATAAGTATTCATAAACAAGGATGAGAAATGCCAACTTCACCTTTTATGAATTGGACCCATGGCTCAATTATGGTCAGGACATATCCTCAAACTTCTTCTAATTGAGTGTGAAGATCCTTAAGCCTTATTTCAAAGCTCCCTCTAAAGCCACATCAATCCAAGCTTATGGATTTCTGATGTCAGTATGGCCTTGGCCCTCGGCATACATCACCTACTATATGAGGTTATGTAAAAATGACCTTGGGTGAGGATCACAACATTCATGATAAGTTAGATGCATCCCTTTAACAATATAACCAATGATACATAGAATGTTGAGACAATACTTATGTAACACAAATTAAAAGGAGCTAGCCTATAACACACAACCTTGAAAACTTGTACATCACCATACAGGTTATAAGAAAAATCTAATTTTCATAAAGAACTCACAAGGGTTAAGTCATGATCATTTTCTGCCTCACCAGGGTTTCCACAAATTTGAGGTTTAAGCATACAACCATTAGTATAACCTAATAGAGTCTACAATTAGCTCAAAACGTATGGTAGTTATCAACTAGAATAATTCTAAGTCAGCAATTGAGGATATAGTGTATATTATTAATTTCCATAATACTTCACACTTCATGATAGCAAATACTCAACTGAAAAGTCAGTTTTATGTAACTATTATAGAATCATTCAATTGATAGTCAAAACTCAATCAGATCATAGGTGAGGAAGTACTAATAGAATGTTTACAAGGAGAGCGAAGTATACTTAATGAAGATACTTGTTTACCCTCTCGGGTGAATAACTTAAAGTACACAGATAAAGCACGTAATGCAGAATAATAATGCCATAGATATCAGATCAAATATAAGAGATGTTATTCCATTCATAATTGTTCCCCTTCCCAAGTTACATTCGAAAGTATATAAAGATACCGAGGGGGTGCGAGCGCCAACCATCGCAAGGCAACTGCCACCCCTCGATTGCCAACTAACCAAGACAATTCCAACTTAATTAACTAGTTTTATTTCCGTGTACAATATTGCCGCCAACATCATCCCCCCCAAAAGAAAAGTCGTCTCCAGGCGACTTACAACAAAATGGAGAATACATGGGGCTTACAAAACCCAAAATCAGAAAAAAACTAAGGGGGTGCAGAAGGCGTCCCTGATGAAGAAGGCGTCGATGGTGGTGTAGCGGTGGACGCCAAGTGCCCACAGAGCTCATACACTTGCTCCGTCCTCCTCTTTAGATCCCGTTCCGCCACCATCTGTCGCTCCATGGCAGTCTTTACCATATAGGCTGCCTCCAACACCTCCTTATCCTTCTTGTCCACACTCTCCAGTGCACTGACCAATCGAGTCTCCAACAGCTCTCTCGATGCCCTTTCCTCCTCCAACTGTATCAGTAAGGCAGACTTCTCTGCTACTAAAGCGTCCATCGTTGTCTGGGTTTGTGCCATGGTAGCCTCCATCTCTCGAAACCTGGTAGTCAGCTCCTCCCGAGCTGTCACTGTTACTACCCGCAAAGCCTCAACTGTCGTTATCGTCTATTGTGTCCTCCGAAGCTCAAGATAACCTTCGCGGAAGGCCTGCTCCACCTCCCACAACAACGACTGTATCCGGGTCTCGCCAACCCCCTCGGTGAGGCTCCAAGCCTCCAGCATCGCCTGGTTCTCTGTCCCAAGCCACCCGGCACACTCAAAACACCTCTCAAACTCCTCTCTGCATCCGATGCGGGCAAAGGTCAACGGCCCCTCGATCCGCTCGACCATGGCGGCATCCGCCTGGAGTGTGGCAGATGACACAAGCCGCTGTGCTCTCAGAGTCATCTCGCCAATGAACTGCTCCAACTCTCCTGTACCCTGTTGTACTCCCCCAGGCACCCCCTCCCCTCTGTACGAACTGGTGACTACAACTGCAGGGGGTGACGCAACCCTCTGAAGCGCCCTATTGCTCAGAGAACTCCCTTCCTCCAGATCAATGATATCCAAGGAATGCATGGTCCTGCCTGGAGATAGAGCGGCCTCTCCCGCTGGTGCCACAGGTGTAAGCTGGTAGCGGCTCAACCAGGCACTGAGGTCATCATGAAGAGCGCCCGCTTCCGTCATTGCCTCCTGCATATAGCCTGGCAACCCTGGCACATCTGACACATCGTGCACCATGGAAGCCTCTGCACTCACCAAGGTCTCCACCCGCGGTGGTGTCATCGCTATCGTCACCCGAGGCTGCCCAAAGCTAGGAACTGGCATAGTGGTGACTACGCTCACTGTCCCGAATGACCACGGCACCGCCAACTGACAAGTCTCCGGTAAGCGGGTTGGTGTAAAGTGGACCTGCACCTACGATGCTAAACAGACCCTACTGTACCTGTCGATTCCACTACCTCCTCTTCAGGCAACTAGTCGCCTCTTCTTCCTGCCAACCGGAAGCTCCCTCCGCTCACCTGGGAGGTGTCTGTGGATTCTTCCCTACCGCTATCTGCATCCTCCTCTGCATCGAACTCTTCTATTTCAGACTCCGTGTTGGACATGGCGGCCTTCTTTCTTTTTGTGCCCAACCGTGCCTCTGTGCCATGTGCCAAGACGTCCAAGTGCGACCAATAGAATATGGGCGGTTGGTTTGGTGCAACACGCCCTTGCGGCTCCAATGGCTTTGAGCCCAGGGTGATCTGCGTGCGGACTACATCGAGGAATAACTCAATGGCGTGATGCGGCATGTAGAACTTCTTGTATTGCAGCGTCATGGACTCGTCCATCCTATCCGCCAATAGTGACGCCCAATCATATACCACCCCATTGTGCAGCCCATTCATCAACACTATCTGTGCGATAGCTATGTCTGACGTGCGGCTGGCACCTGTGAGGCGACTCTTCACCACGGACAACAGGCATCGCCATACTCCCTTGGCGAAAAATGTTTTCATTACCCCCCGACTCTTGCCTGCACTCTTGAGGCTATCTTTTTCTCCCTGGGTGAGGTTATCGCGCAACATCAACTGCAGCAATGTGGCACGATTTTCTGGAGATATTTTCTGTGAAGTGTCTATTTTTTTCCCTTTCACCCCCGGTATGCCAAACACCCTAATGAACTCGCCTGCCATGAATGAAACGGTTATCCGTTGGTGTTGATAATCAAATACAGACTGGTGGCGATGTCTGTCATAGCTGCCAATCATGGCACGCAAAACCACCTCAAAGTCCTTTATACAGAAAACTGGCATCTCGACGGCCCAGTGTACCTGTGCCTGGCAAAGGTTTTTCTTTATCAAATCATCGTGAGGTGTCTTCGCCCACCAATTCCGACAGCCTATTCCATTCAAACCTTCGAACACAATATTATCTGTTGTTACCTCATCCCTGTCCTTTGTCGCCAAGGGTTTTGGACGATGCTTCTTGCTTTTATGACTGCTGCTCATCCCGAGGCTGCCTGCAATACGCACCCCAGATGGCAAAACTCGTTTGCCTGTGTCTACACTCGCTTCTGAAGCTTTTTGCCCTCCCTGCAACTTGTCTTCTAACGGCTCCAACCGTTTTCGCCAATCTGCCTTGTTCTTATTTGTGTCCATTAGTCCCGGATTAATTCTTTAATTCTACTTTTATAGCTTTAAACCCTGTCTGCCACTTTTTTTTTTTCGCTTCCAGCTGCCAGCGTTTCCTTTGCGTCTGTCGGTCGGTAGTACATGTATGGCGGGTGGGTGTACTTGGCGTGCAGGTGTGTCGGTGCAATCCCCTTCCTCCGTGATATTTTCCTCCTTACACGGTTGGCTCTGCGTTGTAATTTCCTGTGTTGTATTTTTTCCCTTCTGCATATTGGTGCGGCTGCGTACGTGTTTTTTAGGTTGCGCGCAGGGGTTTTATGTTGGAGTGCGTGGTATCCACTGCACCACGATGGTCTCCACCGCCGGTGCTCCCACTGTACGGTGGTTCCATCGTGGCTTCCTCGTTTTACAATTTTTATTTTTATTTTTAATTTCGACCGTACTATCAAATGTCGTACGGTCTCGTACGACCGTACGTTTTAAAAAATCGACCGTACGATCAACTGTTGTACAGTCCTGTACGACTGCACAGTTTTTTTTTTAGATTTCGACCATACGGTCAACTGTCCTACGATCTCGTACGACCGTACGTTTTGTTTTTTTTTTTAAATTAAAAATTATTATTACTATTATTTTTTATTTTTTTAGTTTTCGACCGTACGGTCCCGTACGACAGCACAGTTTTTTTTTGTTTTGTTTTTTTTAAATTATTTCTTCTAGAGGGTCCGAGATTAGTCGCCCGTTCATGGTATTGTTTTAATTTCAACCCATTGACGGGGTCTGGTATCTCCTTGCCGTCGAGCGTCCACAACTTAATCACCCCGTTGGTATTGACCTCGCGTACCTTGAAGGGCCCTAGCCATCGCACTTTAAATTTTCCTGGTTTGATTTTGTTCCTCCCATTGAATTTCAACACTAACTACCCCGGAGTAAACTTCATTCGCCGAAGATGCTTGTCATGCCAGACCTTCCGTCTTTGTTGGGCTGCCTCTGTGGCCCATTGTGCCATCATTCTTTTTTCGTCCAACTTGCTTAAGGTATACAGTCTCTCCCTCAGGCTCTCCATATCCCCGAGTCTGTTCTCTACTGCAATGCGAAGGCTTGGCACCATGAATTCCGTTGGCACCACAACTTCCTGCCCGTACATGAGTTGGAACGGAGTCTGGCCTGCGGTCACCTTGTAGGTTGTACGGTAGGCCCACAAGACCGAAGGTAACTTTTCTTCCCAGTCTTCTCCCTCGACACCGCACGACTTGTATATCACACTTACAACAATCTTGTTTGTAGCCTTGGCCTGCCCATTGGCTCGCAGGTAATAGGGGCTAGATAGTGAATGGAAAATCTTGAATTCTGTAGTAAGGAGTTTAATCACGTGGTTCACAAAATGTCCGCCTCTGTCGCTTGTCAACTGCATAGGGATCCCATATCGCGTAATAATTTGCTCGTAGATGAATCTTGCTGTACTTACGGCCGAGTTGTCCGGTAGGGCTCGCGCTTCAACCCACTTGGTTAAATACTCTGTGGCTACCACAATGTAGCGACACCTCCTAGCGCGGCTCACTTTAAGCGGCCCGATGAAATCCAGCCCCCAGCGCTCGAATAGTTCTTGAGCATGCCAAGGGTTGAGGGGCATGAAATCCCTTTTCAGCGGCCTCCCCGCTCTCTAGCAGGTATCACAACCTACTACCCATTCTCTCACATCATTATACAATGTGGGCCACCAAAGGCCTGCTAGCAACACCTTCCTTGCCGTAGTGTCCGGTCCCATATGGTCTCCTGCGGGCCCCTCATGTGCTTCCCTCAAGATGCTTGGCACCTCTTCCTCTATCACACACCGACGTAACACCTCATCAGGCCCCATTTTATACAATAAACCATTAATCAGCTGGAATGTGCGGCTTCTCAACAAAAGCTTTCTTCGCTCTCCCGGCGACATGCCTTGGGGGAACACAGAGGTGGAGAGATATTCCCCGATGGCAGTATACCATGGTGGTAGTACTGCGATCTTGAATATGTGGGCATCTGGAAAGTCATCATTTACCCCTTCTGGCGGCTCTCTGGACCTGATCCAGGACAATTGGTCAGCAATGACATGGCTTTTGCCTGGCCGTACAATTATTGTGAACGTAAACTCTTGCAGCAAGAGTAGCCATCGACTTATCCTTCCCTGAATTATCGGCTTGTTGACCAAGTACATGAGGGCTTGATGGTCCACGTAGGATGTGAACGGTGTCGCCAACAAATAGTGTCTGAATTTTTGTACCGCATAGATCATCCCCAATGCCTCCCGTTCTGTTGTGCTGTAATTTTTCTCCGCTTTGGATAACAATCCACTGGCAAAATAAACGGGATGATCCAACCCGTGATCTCCCACTTGGGCCAGTGTGGCACCGATCACAAAGTTTGAAGTGTCCACATGGACATGGAACTCCCTGTCCCAGTTGGGGTAAGCGAGGATGGGAGCAGCTACCAGCCTCGTCTTCAATTCCTCAAATGCTTCACTCTCCGGGGTCCCCCAGGTGTACGGCTCACCCTTGCGAGTAAGCTTGTCCAAGGGGTGGGATATTTGTGCAAAGC
Source organism: Cryptomeria japonica (assembly GCF_030272615.1). NCBI lineage: Eukaryota > Viridiplantae > Streptophyta > Pinopsida > Cupressales > Cupressaceae > Cryptomeria > Cryptomeria japonica. The sequence continues at coordinate 272,532,502 of NC_081407.1, forward strand.
TTTTTATGAACCTCCTGTAACAGCCGATATGGCCCAGGAAGGACTTTACCCTGGTGACATCCGTAGGAGGCTCCATCTCCACTATTACCTGTATTTTGTCTAGGTTTGTCTTCAGACCTGCTTTGCATACAATGTGCCCAAGCAATTTGCCTTGTGGTACCATAAATCGACATTTTTTTGGATTAAGGGCCAACCTTGCCCTTCGGCATCTCTCCAGGCACTCTCTGAGGGCTACCAAATGCGTATCTTGCCCACTATAGATGGACCAATCATCGAGGAAGGCTTTAAAATTCCCTACCGACATCTTGTCGAATATGTGTAGTATAATTCGCTAGAATGTTGCAGGTGCATTGCATAAGGCCGAATGGCATCCGGTTGTATGCATAGACACCATCTTCGACCACGAAGGTGGTCTTTAGTTTATCTTCCTCAGTGATTGAGATCTGGTTATATCCGGAAAATCCATCCAAAAACGAGTACATCTCATGGCCTGCCACCTCCTCTAGTATGTTGTCCGTAAACGGAATTGGGAAGGGGTCTTTAATTGTAACTGCATTGAGACACCGGAAGTCCACACAAATCCTTATTTGGTTAGCCTCCTTCTTTAGTGAAATGACTATGGGCGACACCCATTCGCTTGTCTGTACTTTAAAAATGATACCAACCTCCAGCATTTTTTCTATCTCATCGTTCACCCGCGCTGCATAGTTGCGGTTCATCCGGTATGGTCTCTTTCGTACAGGTTGGGCTGGGTACCAACGGGATGCGATGCACGCATAGTTTGGGAGGTACCCCCTTCAAGTCTTTCTACGTCCATGCAAAGACGTCTTTAAACTCCAGGAATATTTTGAAGGCCGTTGTCTTCAGCACGGGATCCCAGTCATCCCCGACTAATATATTCCGTGGGTCCTCCTCCTTTCCCAAGTTTGTTGCCTTTAGCTTGGACTCTTCAAATTGAATTGGCTTGTCTTTCTCGAACTGATGTGCAGGTGCCTCATCCACTCGGGCTTCTCCCTCCTTATATTCTTTGTATTCCGGAGGGAAGACCTTCGGATCGGCGGGCTCCTCTAACTGCAACATGTTGCAGTGAAAAAGTTCGTAGTCCTCCATTTGCCAATGGAAGAGCCCGTTGAGTGAGCACACCTCATCTTCAAAACATCCCTCCAATTCGAGCACCCCTTCACTGTTCGGCTCCATCGCGTTCTTGCCCTTGCTTTCGTCGGGACCCCCTTCCCCTTTATTAGAGTCCTCTGAGTCCGAGTCGGAAGAGGCGAGCTCTTCGTTGACATCTTGGGTCCGTAGGTCAATGGTATATTTCTGCCCTCCCTTTTCCATGGAAAGTGTATTTTTCTTCCAGTTGTGGTTCACCCTCGCGGTGATCAACCACACTCTCCCCAGGATGGCGTCATAGCCTTTCTTTTTCAAGGGGATAACTACAAAATCTAACAGGAAGGGCTGCGTACCAATTGTCACTTGTTGGGCCATCAATATGCCGAGTGGCTTGATGTCGTTTTGGTCAGCTCCTACCAGATTAAATGTGGATGGCCACAGGGTGGGTTTCCCCAACCTCTTCCATGTCTCTTCTGGTAGTACATTCACCCAGCACCTCCTTCCACAATGGTGTCCTTTAGAACGGTTCCAAGGATGCCCATTTCTACCACAGCTGGGTGTCTACCACTGTTCAAGGCTAGTAACATCGGGTCAATCGAAGGGCTGATGGGAACCTCCACCTGTGATGCACTCGAAGGTACGTGTGCGGTGCTTAGCACATTGCTGAGGATGGCAGTCCTCAAATGTGGCATGGAATCTAGAAGGTCTTTTACCTTTATCGGTACCTCCATCTACAAGACTTGCCCGATAATATTCTTTTCCGCTTTCAGGTGGGTTGAGGGACTCATCGTCTCCGTGTTGTTCCATCCTTCTGCCGCCATCTCCCATTCAATGTCGGCCTTCGCCTCCCACAGTCTCTCCTCTATGCGGGGGTTGGGATATGTTGCCTTCTTCGCCTGCGCACAAGTGATCGCCAATACTTCGCCCCTCTTCTCAATATTGAGGAGATTCACCCCCTGTTTAAGGCATTTTGTGTCATCGTGATCACCAAGGCCGCACCATCTACACAGGCTCTGGGGGGTCTCAGTATTCTGGCACTCCCGAGTGAAGTGCCCCCATTGGTTGCAGGCCCGACATTGAATTATTGGCCGCCCCTTAACATCACACTGCATTTTGCTCTGATTGTTGTTGTTGTTGTTGTTGCCTCTCCCTCCTCTTCGGTTACCTCTATAACCACTGGATGATGCAGTGGCGTCGGCTTGCGGCTGGGCGGAGCCCACTGACAGTGAGGGTTGCTTTTGCACGAAGAATACCTGGTTCCCTTTTGTTTTCATGTTGTAGGGGCATTCTTTGACGGCGTGTCCCAACATCTGGCAAATTTCGCAGAATGCCTTCTTCGGGCAGGTGCCTTTTGTATATAAAGATACCGAGGGGGTGCGAGCGCCAACCGTCGCACCGCAACTGCCACCCCTCAATTGCCAACTAACCAAGACAATTACAACTTAATTAACTAGTTTTATTTCTGTGTACAATATTGCCGCCAACAATACTAACCAAGCAATGATAGTGAGAGCCTATACTTCCATGAATCAATAGCAATTAGTAAGCTGCAGTATATATGACCAAAATAATTCTGATAAAGGATTTAGATCAAACCTCTAGACATCCAACAGCAAATACATCAAAGGAATTAATCTTCGGATCAAGCATTGTGAACAATAAATTCCTAGCTCACTTATTTATGACATTTATTTAATGAATACTTCATTTACTCAATTAGTAGCGATACTTATGTAACTGGCTTATTTTCCCTTACGCACATAGATAAAGGCACACGAAGTTCAAAACAGAGAGGAAATATTCAAGTTCGCAATGTCTTTACAAATATGAAGTTCAGCTTTTGATCTCACTCATTGGAACAATTAAGCACTAGATATTTAATGAGGGCATACATTCCATATTTAATTTTAGTATTTAATTGATCAGGGTACAGACAGGCATGAACACAAAATTTCCCTTACTAGGTTTAGGCCTGTTTTAGCCATAATTAATCTATTTCAAAATACTTATGACTTCAACTAAATTGATAGAAGACAAAATCTATCTTAACATGAATCAATTTGTGATATTTCATATTTCAATTAATTTATCAATTATTAATAAGTAAATTGTTCATTTGCCATACTAGAGAACTAATTATATCATACTAGATAATTAATTTTATCATCCATAATTCTTAATGCAAGTGTCAACCTACGTTACTACTTCAGTTCTAAGGAAGAAGGAGATGTCTATGTTACAAAAGCGCTCAGAGACCAAAATACAATAGGCTCCCTCAAAGTTTACGGGACGCTGATCCTTATCCTATCTTGGGAATCATCCTATTGATTGGATTTAGACAGCCCCTCTTTGGAAACAACTCCATTCCCAACTTTCTTAAATACTGACAGTAGTAACAAGCATTAGGCTATAAGTATACTAACTTGTCATGTATTAAGAATACATATGAACATAATGCAGTGCAAAAGAACATTATCAGGTATCATATATTAAGCATACATATTAAGCACATCCCCATGCATACCACCTAGAACAAAGATGTTACTGCCTATAACTTAATAACAGTTCTAATTCGATCCGATCCGAGGTGATATCATTGGATGCTTTGATTCCTTTCCTTTATGTCTCTCAATATGAGGGAGAGGTCACACCTCCTCATCATGTATGCTCTTTGGCAAGAGACACCCTTTCACCATCAGATCTGCAACTCTTATTTAAATCAGATCTTAACCACTACATAAAGTTGCAGCCCAAATGAAATAATAAGCCCTTAACAACAACCTTAATTAACCAAGCATCCTCTTATAATATTTGGTTTAACAAGGACTAAATAAAAGATTCGTTCATTTAACATTTAATGTTTTCATTGACACCAAAGTCGTTTTATTGAGAGATCCTTATAATTACTAACCTACCACCAAAGAAGGAAGGAACAAGAGACTGAAATTACATGATTAAATCTGGCAGCAAAATTGAGATTCCCATCAAGCCTATCTTCAACTTTCAGCCCCATTGACCTAACCTGTGAATGAGACAAAATCTGGAAATAAAGGAGTCCTAAAATCTGAAATCTGAAAGTTGATCTAGCCTATAGCTCTGATACAATGTTAGTTTTAACACTTTCAGATTAATATAAACTCAGAAAACCAGAATTTAGTTTCTAACTAAATTGATTAAATGAAAGATTTATAGTTTTCCAGATTTAGGCATAACAAATAAATGAACAAAATAAAAACAAGACACGGTTACCCTGGGAAAACCTCCTAGAAGGAAAAACCTAGCCAAAAAAGATCCTCAGATCTGATTATGGATTATATTCATATGAAGATTACAACACTTATCTCAAGTACTTGAAGGTGATTGCACTTAGGGCTGATAATGTCTTCCATAAGACTACACCTTCACAAGCATCCCTTTACCACTTCCAACAGCAATCAGGTCCAAACCCTAGGTCTGCATATGAAGTCTGCACTTTGTTGGACTGCAACCTTAGCCCTTAGTTCACTCTCCTCATGGATGAATTTCGCACCCTTTAATGGCAGATGTATTTCGCTGGTATAGCAGATGTGATTCGCTGTGATATTGCTCCTTCAAATTCGCATTAGGCAAATGTAGATATTTCGCATGATGATATATTGAATGTGTACTTGATTGAGGTGAAAGTATCTTTATTTATATGATGCAATCTCCATTTATGTCGGCTTATACTAAAATCCATTTATGTCGGCTTGACCTTTAATTTCTTGTTTTTCCTTTAACCGAAATACATTAGATAGGGTTGGCCCTATTATGTTTAGCACGCTATCTTGTATGTGGCATGGGGTTTCTATGAGATGTCGTGAGGTATAGGGCCCAGCCCTACACATTGGAGAAGGGGTTGGCCCCTTGAGCTGATTCCAATGTTGCCCAAGGCAATTGGAATCTGCCATCCCTAATTACAATCAACACAAACAAGCCCCCTTGCATCAACGACTACCTACATTTGTACATAAACCATGTCTCTAAGAGGCTCATGAGCACTGAGAGGCATTTGAAATTTTTTATATCATATCGATTTGGGACACCATTAATGGCTCCCTAGGTCGTGTAGGGAGATAGGTGAAACCCTATGTTTGAACAAGAAGGGTCCAAGGAATTTCATGTCTAAAGATATCATACTAGTAAAAAGAGGCTCGAAACCCAAAGCCTGAGGTTCAAGAATTTGCATACCAAGGGGAGCATAATTGCAATAAAGGATCAAAGAATCAAGAGCTAAGGATGCAAGGTGAAAAGGGAAGCAGAGGTCCATGAGCTTGGGGAAACAAAATTGTAGAACAACATGGACTCAAGGATGGGGTGTAATGTCCCCTTTTGGGATTGCCCTGAATCTTGCCCTTGTAAATATCAAAGTTTGCTAGTTTTCACCCTTATTAAAATTCTGATATTAGATATTGATCCATTGACTTTCTTGTCTTCTTTGATCTTATGGATGATTCCTCCAATTCCCCCTTCTCAATTGAATTAATCTCTTCTTTATATCTTCATTTGTGGGAAGTCGCACCTCTTCATAAGAAGTGAGTCATCACTCTTCATTGATGCCCTTTGAGAATAATAAATTACTCTTCAAATTGATCTCCCTTGGATGTCCTCCTCAAATGAGACTTTCTCCTTTCTATATCCTCCAATGTGAGAGAGAAGTCACATCTCTTCATCATGTATGCCCCTTTGGCAAGAGACACACACTTTCCACCATTAGCATCCTTTGAAAGAGTGCAACTCTTCATTATTTCTGCCTTTTGAAAGGAACACAACCTTTCACATTCAGATCTGCACTTCTTATTTATATCAGATCTGCACTTCTGATTCCCCAAATTATCCCCTCAACTGAGGTTCTCTCCTCCCTTTTATATCTCATGTTTGAGGGAGTCACAACTTTTCATTTCATGTCTTTAAACATTCATTAACTTAATTAAAATTTAATTATATTCAATTGTATTCTTTTGTATTTCAATTTTAATTTTATTATTATGATTTATCATTAAATTGTATTTCAAAGTAGGGACATTACATGGGGGTCCTAGTGAACAATTTTGCAAGAGGTAGAATGGTAGGGAAAACCCAAAGGTCTGCAAAGAAAGTATGAGTGAGGAAGTGGGGTTTGAGATAATAAGATATTGAGTGCCATCTTGGAGCAAGATAACGAAAAGGTCTAGGGGTCCACAAATGGTTGTTCCAAAAGTGAGCAACGATTGGGAGTATTGAATAAAATTTGGGAGTGAGGGATTAAATGGTTTAAAAATTTGAAAGTAGGTCCAAAAAGGAGAGTGGGGATCAAAAATTTTGACATACTCAATACCATGGTGTTGAACAAAATGAAGGTTAAAAAGCTCGTTGCAGTTAGGGAGTCCATGATACAATCCCTCTAAAGACGTTACAATAGAAAAGAGCCTAAAAGCCTATCATGGTGAAGAACATGACTTGAGGAAATAAAATCCTTTGGTATCAAGTGCAACGAGGAAAAGGGAACTCTAAAAGCCCACAAGAAACAAGGAAGCGAGAAAGTGAGGAAGTGAGGAAGGGAAGATCCAAGTACAAGGATGTTGGGGTAAGGCACTATGAAGAATCTAGCATAAGGAATCCTAAAAGTAAAAAATGGAGGCAAGTGAGGTTCTAAGGTTTCTAATTAAAGGCATGCTAAGAAGGAAAATTGTATAATCCTAAAATGCAAGGAATCAAGGAAATGAGGAATTTGAGAAAACCAATTCTGACAAAGGAAATCCCAAAAGCTTAAGATCAAGGAATTCGAGGAAATTGGGGAACCAACTAACTAAAGGAAAGGTATGCTGGCATGAGAAAACATGAAACCCCACCCAAGCCACAAAACTAACCAAAAATCCCTCATACTTCGATTTTTTTTGGATTTCAAGCACATAACAAGGAAAGGGAGGCAAAGCACAACAGTTGGGCACGAATTGACCAAGGGGAACCCATTGAAAAAAATCTTTGATTCAAATATCAATGATAAGGAAAATAGAGCTAAGGCAACAAAGATGACACAAGATTTAGAAAATTTTGCATTTTAGGGCATGTGTCAATAGAGTTCATTATTTTTTGTTTATTGACCTTAGTTGTGCTCTTCCTCTTCAATGGGTTTTAGTTTGTAGAATTCTATTTTTGAGATTCTTGGATAGCACTAGTACACGAGCATTTTGCTTGATCAACTCTCTAATTTTCAAAGCTATCATTTTGTTCACTTATTGCAAAAGAATGGTGCTCTAAGTAATAAGTCATAAAGAATGACATTGTCTCTTAAAACTTCATCAATTGATGATGAATTGAGTCACTAAATATCCCAACCCATCTATATCCAAAAGACTTGAAGAAACTCAAATCTAGTTCAAAACAATCCTACTTACAAGCATGATTGCAGGTTTATACTCTTCTTTTAATTCAGCATGACTAAAGAGCTCAATCTTGGAGTGGTTTTTCTTTTACATTGAAATCCATGTTTTGTTGATGAAACAATGGTTCCAATTGATCTTAGCATTGAACATGCATATTGAGTCTTCAAGGCTCACTTTAATAGTGGCTTGTGCAAGTGACATGTGACCTTGAAAAACTCAAGGCCCAACTTTCAAATCTCATGCCCATAGATGGTTCTAATGTTGGTGTCTTATGATAATGTTTCGTGCATTCCATTGCTAGATCCGAAGACACAATCATGCTTGGAAATTCAGCTACAAAAACCAAGTCAATGAGCAGGTCTCTAGCTTCTCTTTCCAACAACCTTTTTGACCGCCTTCTTGTGTCACCGATATCTCAAACCTCCTTGACTTCACTAACCACACAATACAATTTTATCTTCAATTTGTACTTCATCGTGAACTTTACGTCATCCTTTGCTTTAGTGCATATCCTTCATTGCAAGTATTTTTCATTCTTCTTTGCATTACCTCAACACATCTTGTTCCTTGAGCCAAATTGATTTTTTGCATTATTAGTGATTTGTTGAGTAGAGGTGCATACCAACTACCAATTTCATCTTCAATTTGTACTTCATCATGGACTTTACGTCATCCTTTGCTTTAGTGCATATCCTTCATTGCAAGTATTTTTCATTCTTCTCAACATTACCTCAACACATCCTGTTCCTTAAGCCAAATTGATTTTTTGCATTATTAGTGATTTGTTGAGTAGAGGCGCATACCAACTACCAAGTGTGCGCCCATACTCATAGTGAAAACACAAACCATTTGCATTGCCACGCCTAAGATTATTGGCACACACCAATACACTGTAGTATTTGCTTCTTTGTTGAGGCACGTGTACCAATACACTGACCTCAGCAACACATATCTTAAACTCTCCCCACACACTCTTTTACTTTGTGCAAGTGCATTTCTCTACTTGGTGTATTTTGTTACATCTTTCTTCCCTTTTTGCAACAAAATATTAATTTCTCCAACTGTTTGAATTTATGATCCTACAAGGCTAGCAAAAAGAAACCAACAAGACAATGTGTAGAAACATATCAAGGGTAGATAAATGAGGATTTCCAATGGATTAACGTGAGTAAATATGAAATTATCATATGGGTAAAACATATCATAAACATCAACATTTTCAATTAAATTCCTAGAAAAGCCTAAATCTAACAACCAAAAAAAGGGCCAGAAGACTTTCAAAAACTTACTAGGGAAAATAACAAGCACAAAGATGTTAAATTTAATGATTAGATTAGGAGAATGCGAATAGAAGATAATTCAATTAAGTTTGCACAGCATATACCCTGGAAAAACCCTCCAACATGAGGGAGAAAAACCCAGCTATAAAATCTCTTATATATATTGGAGTAATTAATTACAATATGATCAGCACATAGCCAGTTATAAATCCCCTAACAAGGCCGATCTGTTATAACAATTGTGTCGATTTATACTACGTATCTACTGCCTTGATGAAGATAATAGTAATTGCCTAAGTTTGAGTGCTAGATGAACGAGGGCGATCTGGTTTGAGTTAGATTAATGTGTTGTGTATATTCTTCTTCGAACTATTGTAGATGTGTATGTCTTCTGCAGAAGATTTATATGAACTGCTGTAGATAGTCTTACCATATTATCGTGGAGAGAGGGAACCGAACTTATGTATATACTCATATGTCTTCCATTCCAAGCAACACGTCTTTCTCCAAAGGTCGGTTCTATTCCAAGAAACAGGTCTTCCACCAAGGATCAGTTCTTCACCAATTAACACGCCTCCTTAATAGATATTAATTAACCCGACTCTTCACAACAGATGGGGAGATTAGATATTAGTTATATTTAACAAACGGTTTCACTATAAATGTCGGCAATATATTATCTTTAATTAAATGTGTAAGACCGAAAGAGGTCCTTCACACATTTGATGGTAAAGAGTCGATGTTGAGGATCCGACCGACGCTATCCATCAACACTCCCTCTTAGCTAGGGAGGAATCCTTCTCAATATTTGAGTCACATAGTAACATTCACCATGGCTACTCCCAGAGGGTGAATAAGCACAAGTGCTAAGTCATGAAGACTTTCACATGACATCCACCATACCTACTTGCAGAGGGTGGAACAAGCGCTGGAACCTCAAACTTCTCTCACAAAGAAGAATGCACAACAAGGGCTGATACCTCAAACTTTTCTCACAGAGAAGAATGCACGACAAGGGCTGATACCTCAAACTTCTCTCACAGAGAAGAATGCATGACAAGGGATGATACCTCAAACTTCTCTCACAGAGAAGAATGCATGACAAGGGCTATTACCTCGAACTTCTTTCACAGAGAAGAATGCATAACAAGGGCTTGCACCTCAAACTTCTCTCATAGAGAAGAATGCATAATAATACATATCAGGTAATTACTGATGCTGAGACTCCCTCTCAGCAAGAGCTTCATTTTCCACAATTCCAAGCTTGTCTCGAAAATGCACAAATTTCATTTTCGCAAGAGGCTTGGTGAAAATGTCAGTTGTTTGTTCCTCAGTACAAATGTATCTCAGCTGAACAGCATTCCTTTGTACCATATCTCTGATATAGTGGTACTGAATCTCTACATGCTTCGTTCTGTCATGAAATACTGGATTGAATGAAAGCTTTACGTAGCTTTGGTTATCACAATGTATGATGGTAGGCTCCAATGATTGACCAAACAATCCTGCAAGGAGCTTATGAAGCCACACTGTTTCGCGAGTTGCCACACATGCTGCAATGTATTCTGCCTCTGCAGTGCTCAGAGCTACTAAAGATTGCTTCCTACTACACCAAGAAATCATAGCAGATCCCAAACTGAAGCAACAACCAGAAGTGCTCTTCCGATTAGTAACACTCCCTGCCCAATCAGAATCAGAATATCCTTCAAGAATCAGGTCCATACTGGAAGAGTATTTTAAGCCATATCCAACTGTGTCACGCAAGTATCTCAAGATATGCTTGACTGCAGCTAGATGTATCTGTCTAGGTTCGCTCATGAACCGACTAAGTGCACTCACTGCATGACAAATATCTGGTCTAGTGTTAACTAGATACATCAGGGACCCAATTAATTGCCTGTACATAGTAGGGTCCACAAGATCTAAGCTAGCTGCAGCTTCCCTTAATTTTTTCAAGTTAGTTTCCATGGGTGTGAACATGGATTTACATTCAATCATTCCAAATCTTTTCAAGATGTCGATGGTGTATTTACCTTGACTTAGGATAATTCCATTGGGCCTCTGCCACACCTCCAACCCCAGAAAGAAGTGCATAAGTTCTAGGTCCTTCATCTCAAATTTTGAAGTCAACTCCTTACATTTATTAATGAGATGATCTTCTCCGATAATAAATAGATCATCAACATAAAGTGCCAAGATCAACATATCACCATTGAATACTTTGAAGTAAAGATTTGGATCAGCATCATTTTTGCAGAAACCCAAACCCACTAAGTATCTATCAATTCTTTCATACCAAGCTCGAGGAGCCTGTTTAAGACCATATAGGGCTTTCTTCAATTTACACATATGAGACTCTTTCCCATGAATCACGAACCCCTCAGGTTGCTCGATGTAGACTTCTTCTTCAATCACGCCATTGAGAAAAGCAGTCTTCACATCCATCTGATGCAACTTCCATCCTTTAGTAGCTGCAATAGCAATGATGGTTCTAATGGAAGTATAGTGAGCAACAGGAGCAAATGTTTCTTCGTAGTCTATTCCTTCTTGTTGGGAGAAACCACGAGCCACAAATCTAGCTTTGTACTTTTCAATGCTGCCATCAGCTGCATGTTTTATCTTGAACAACCACTTGGAAGATACAATAGACTTCCCTTCTAGTCTAGGCACAATATCCCACACATTGTTCTTGAGAATGGATTGATACTCTTCGTCCATTGCATCTTTCCAAACTTGTTGATTTGAGGCTTCTTCTACACTAGAAGGTTTAGATTCAATAAGATTACACATTAATGCAACATAACCAGAGAATCTTTGTGGTCTTTTGCTTTCTCTAAATGTGCCTCTAGGAGCAGCAAACTGTTCTGCTTCCTACATAGTGTTTCGTGCCCAAAGAGGTCTCTTTCGAGATACAACAATATCCATAGGCCCATCAGTGGGATCCAAGGGTTCAATTGGATCATTACTTATATCAGGTTTTGTAGACTCCCTCTGAACCTCAGGAGTATGATCAACATCCATGTCTTGAGGAGTCTCATCATCTATTTCCATGCATGAGCCTTTTGACTTCCTGAATGCAACATCTTCCTCAAATGTGACGTCCCTGCTAACCTCTATTTGCTTTTGTCCAGGAATGTAAATACGGTAGGCTTTGGAGGTTTCACTGTAGCCTACAAATATTCCTCTTTTGCCAGAGGGCTCCAACTTGGTTCTCTTGTCCTTGGGAATATGCACATATACAGGACAACTAAATATTCTCAGGTGGCTGATATTAGGCTTGATACCCGAGAAGGCTTCTTCAAGAGTCATATTTTGTAATATCCGATGGGGACATCTATTTTGAATATACACTGTTGTTCTAGAGGCTTCTGCCCATAGAACAATCTGAAGGTCTTGATCATGAATCATAGCTTTTGTAGCTTCAATAATAGATTTGTTCTTCCTTTCAGCAACCCCGTTTTGTTGAGGGTTGTAAGGAACACAGAACTCCCTCTTGATCCCTGCCTCAATACAGAAATCACGAAAGCTACCCAAGGTGTATTCACCTTCATTATCAGACCTTAAAATTTTAATTTTCTTTCCAGAGATATTTTCTACAAGAGCTTTAAACTCTTTAAACCTACCTAGGACTTCATCAAACTCTTTAGACCTTAAGAAATAAATCCAAGTCTTCCTAGAGTAGTCATCTATAAAAGTTACATAATACAAACATCCACTTAGGGATGGAATTGACATTGGACCACATAAATCTGAATGTACAAGATCTAGTATTTCTTTAGACCTACTTTCACTCCTATGGAAAGGACTTTTAATATTTTTATCCATAGCACAACCTTTACAAGTACCATCATTTACATGAATGAGTTTAGGAATACCTTTTACCATCTTCTCCAAAGATGGAAGAGCCCTAAAGTGAAGATGTCCAAGTCTTTTGTGCTAGAGTTCGCTGGAACTTGCAGAATCATGAATAAGTGCTTGAACTGGGAGAGTGGAGAGTTTGTATAAACTCTCATGTCGATTTTCGATCAAACGAGCAGTCTTGATGCTGGAGTTCTTAGGCCAAGCAAGAACTCTTCCTTCAGAAAATGCAATTTGATATCCCTTATCCTTCAAGGCTGAAATGGATACTAGGTTCCTCTTGATCCCTAGTACGAACAATACATCACTTAGGTGTAGAGAAACTCTTGATTGAAGTTTTAGAGATGTAGCACCAACTCCTCTTACGGCATAGCGTGCATCATCCCCAATGATGACTTGGAGATGTGACTCTTTCTCTGCTAAATCATAAAGGTGCTCCTGATGACCGGTGATATGTCGAGAGGCTCCACTATCAATTAACAATGTATCATTGTCCGTAGGAACATTGCTTGATAATGCTGATATGAAAAGAAAACCATTGGAATTATCTTCAACCTCCTTCTGAGATGAGACTTCATTGATGTTTGCTCCTTGATGATTAGGTCTTGTTAAACAATCCTTTGCAAAGTGACCAAACTTGTCACATCTAAAACACTGGATGCAAGAGAGATCTTTCTTCCTCTTCCTAGAATCAGGTGCAGAATCTGATTTGAAATCTCTATTCCTTTTGAAGTTGCCCTTCTTCCAATACTTTCGTTTCTTGGTAGATTGAGTGGCAAGAACATGTGTACCTTCATTTTGAGAACTCTTGACGATTCCTCTGGCAGTCAATCTTGATTCTTCTTGAATACAATCTACACGAAGTCGATCAAACTTAGGTAACTTTGACCTTCCACTTATGCTTTGAATAAATGGCTCCCATGAATGAGGCAGACCAATCAAGGCTAGTATAACAAGGTCTTTATCTATCACTTGATCTCCAATTGCGCATAGTTGATCTCCAATTGCGCATAGTTGATCTCTCAATTCTGAAATTTTCATGAAGTAGGTGATGACTGAATCTCCTTTTGCCAGCTTCATCTAGTGGAGTTGCTGTCTCAAGGCAAGAGCCCTACTTATGTAGTTAATCTCGTATAAACCCTCCAAGGTCTTGAACATATCTCTTGCAGTTGTCATCTTGGAGATGAGAGGCACCAAGTGATCCCTTACGGAGTCGATTAATAGCTTCTTTGCCTTGATTGCATTCTTCTTGAATTGTAGTTTCTCCTCATGCTCTTCAGGTTCGGATAAATCCTTCTCCTCTATGAATTGAAGAAGATCATTTTCTTCAAGTGCTATAAGCACTCTGAACTTCCATGAGGTGAAGTTAGATGCACCTTCAAGCCTATCTTCGACTTTAAGACCGTTCACCATTTTCGAGACTTAGAGGTACTGCTCAACGGAGAGAGAGGAGAGAATACTTAGAAGTTGTAGAGAATCTAATCATGATCTTCTTTCACCGTGACTCTGATACCATGACAAATTTAATGATCAGATTAGGAGAATGCGAATAGAAGATAATTCAATTAAGTTTGCACAGCATTTACCCTGGGAAAACCCTACAACATGAGGGAGAAAAACCCAGCTATAAAATCTCTTATATATATTGGAGTAATTAATTACAATATGATCAGCACATAGCCAGTTATAAATCCCCTAACAAGGCCGATCTGTTATAACAATTGTGTCGATTTATACTACGTATCTACTGCCTTGATGAAGATATCGTAATTGCCTAAGTCTGAGTGCAAGATGAACGAGGGCGATCTGGTTTGAGTTAGATTAATGTGCTGTGTATATTCTTCTTTGAACTGCTGTAGATGTGTATGTCTTCTGCAGAAGATTTATATGAACTGCTGTAGATAGTCTTACCATATTATCGTGGAGAGAGGGAACCGAACTTATGTATATACTCATACGTCTTCCATTCCAAGCAACACGTCTTTCTCCAAAGGTCCGTTCTATTCCAAGCAACACGTCTTCCACCAAGGATCAGTTCTTCACCAATTAACACGCCTCCTTAATAGATATTAATTAACCCGACTCTTCACAACAGATGGCGAGATTAGATATTAGTTATATTTAACAAACGGTTTCACTATAAATGTCGGCAATATATTATCTTTAATTAAATGTGTAAGACCGAAAGAGGTCCTTCACACATTTGATGGTAAAGAGTCAGTGCTGAGGATCCAACCGACGCTATCCATCAACAAAAGATAATCCACATACTTCTGTTAAAGATCCCTATTCCATCAATCCCTTCTCTATCTTGTCCCAAGATGAGGCTCCTGCGGAAAATTTAAGTGCTACAGATTTTTAGGCAGACAAAGCATCTAAAGAGACAACATCACCTAAAGACATGGCTGATGAGGAATGTTTAGACCAGTTCTAGACTATTGCAAAGAGATGGAAGAAGATGATGCCTTTGTTTCTCTTGTTATTTTTCCCTAAGGAAGAGTGAGAAGAAAGAACTTGCATCTTTTGTAGCAAAGGAGTGGTTGGTTAAAACCGACTGGCACTTCATCATAGAGTGTGCAGCATATAAGGCTATCCATATTAAGTTCGAAAACAATTTGAAAGTGGACAGTCTGAATGAGCTATTTAAAGAGGCAAGGCTTCACAAAACAACAAGCTTCTTGATCAAGATCATAATAGACGAGCTGACATTGAAAGGAATTTGAAAATGTGTTAATTTTATGGCTCTTGGTCCCTTAGACCACTTGGTCTCATGGACATCATTAAAATTCCCTCATTCATTCACTACCAAGAACATTGCAGCTGACAAATCACCCACCTTGAACTGGACACTCAAAGCTAAAAGAAAATCTGGCATACAAGTACAGTCCTCTTATAACCTGTTAGAGGCTTTGTTGATGGACTGTGTTCCCAGCTGACCCGAAACCTCTGTCACTATTGCTGCTGCAATATTTGTAACTTTAGTATTTTATAATCCACAAAACACTTATTTAGGCTTTGTGGATGGGCTGTGTTCCCAGCTGACCCGAAATCTCTGTCACTATTGTTGCTGCAATATTTGTAATTTTAGCATTTTATAATCCACAAAACACTTATTTTTATTTTTATAATTTTATTTTAAAAACAACTTTTTCTAGATTGATAGCGATTGACAAACGCAAACGATAACTCAAGCATTATTAAAAAAATTGATGACTAAGAAGGCGAAAACTCGGAAAATTTTAAATAATATATAAGATAAATAGAAATAAATCCTGTTATAAGGTTGCGCGATGGAGTTTTAATAACAAATTCGGTTCTGCCTCCACTATATCTTAAAAAGCAACCTTTACCTTTTAAAGCAGAACTCGAGGATCGAATCCTAAAAAAAATGCATGAAGTTATACGCCATACCCAACTACACATGCAGCCTTAGATGGTGAAAGCTAAGCTCATGAATGCACCACGGTGGTGGTTAAAGGGAACCCTTTACAATTGTCAAAAAACTAAATTAAGAGTATAAGAAGAATTGGAAACTTTACATTGTAGACCAAGATTACCACTGAGACTAATCAGAAGCCTATATATCATAAGTAAGAAACTAAGCTTCCAGAGGAGAAACAAAAAGAATCCTATCAACGGAATGAGATTGAAAAACGCTGATGTAACAAATTCAATACGGTTTTATCCAAAATTCTCTACAGATTCATTTCTATCCACATGCCAAAAATAACCGCAGATGTGCAACGGAACTACATCTACATAGAGAAATATTGTCGTAAAAAGGAGCCTAGATAAGCATTGAAGAAATAATATTAAGTGTTGAATTCCGAAGCCTAAGAACTTTAGTGAATGATGCGGAGGAAAAAATCGTACTTGTGCGGGTTAGAGAGATAGATGAATCCAGTGGTAGACTTTTGATGAGGAAATCGGCAGTTACGAAGGGCACGCGTACCAAACTGAGTGGCAGCGACTCCCTTAAGCAGAGCAAACGGAGGACTCTGCAGATGATTTTTAAGATGAAAATGGCTCCTCACCTCATGTAATCCCCATAATTTTGTAGCTGCCATGCCCTTAATTTCAACCACTCCTCAATCACACTGAAAACCCTGGTTCTTCTTTACCGAAGATATAGCTGTTACTTCATCATTGAACAGTATATATACGTTGTCACGGGAAAAATTCTAGTGCTTTCTTGACCTTTTACTGTTATTGTTCTCCATCTATTCCTGCGATCCAACGGCATTGCTTCTGTCGCTGAGGTATGCACCGTTGGATTTCGTGAAGTTGCGGGTCCTACTCAAGGGATCATGCCGGACCAACCAGCGGATAATAAGGGTAGTTCAAAAAGTCTAAAGAATTTTAGTCATTTTTAATGTTAGAATTTTTATTGTAGATTTTGATCACGTTGTTAATTTTAGATTGTCTGTCATTTTATGTTGCACATTATCTTAATACATGCATTTATTGGCAAATGGTATAATCTTGTATGAAGATGGACATTCTTCTAGTCTTTAATTTATCTCAAAACTTACATATCTTCCCACATTTAGCCCTCACCTTAGTCTTATGCATACATATTTTAATAAATATACCTAATCATGCATTTATTACACCTAACACAATATAGTTGTTATCCACTTAGATTCAATTATTTTCCCACCTAGGGTGACTACTACATTTGTAGGGTCGAGCAAAAATTTCAAATACAAAGTCTAATCAATTGTCACATTTTATTTTCCTACATTAGACCTCATGGCTACATCAGTGATCCCCACTTTCCAAAATTTAAACACAATAAAATTATCATCTTTTGTTTTTTTTACCCTAAGCCAACTAAGTATATGTCATCAATGGGCATGCCACATTATCTTGTATGTTTTTGAGAACTTATAGACATAACAACAAGCATAATTTTGTCTTGAATAGATGAATGACATGGAGTAAAATAGATTGGGTTTTCAAGTGTAAATTTGGTTAGTTCTCACATGGGGTGTGAGTTTAGTAGTTAATGTGTCAAATGGTAATAAATGGTCAATATCATGCTTACTAAACAAGGTAATTAGAGTGAATGAAAAACAATAGGGAAAAGTGCAAAGGAAGCAATTTTCCTCTCTATTTTATGGACCCCTTTTAACATGTGTGTTATGCTAAAGTAAAAAGAAAACTTGTATTTGTTATACCCAACTCAAAGGATACACAAGGGCTTATTTAGAATAGTTATGCTAGAGCAAGATGTTTAGATCTACATGACATGGAAGCTTGAAATTATTATACACAAATAAAATGATATGATAAATAGTCTACATTATTTTAAGAAATCCAATCTCATCCTATCAAGCCTAAAGGAGAGTCATGTGGAGATGTGACTAGGTTGGTCTTCATGAAACCTAGAAATAGAGGTTGAGAAAATAGAAGGGATTATAATTAGCTAAACATGATTTATACAAAATGTATCATTATTAATCTCTTAATATTTTAAGTAGTTAGCTAAACATGAATTAGAAAGCATCTTATCATCCCAATAAGAAAAAGTTTTGAGGTGAGATAAAACAAAATTACAAATAGCTCAGCACCACCTCAAAAATGGATTTTTCAATTCTAGAAATAACATTAGCAACAAAGGAAGACCTCTGCTTAAGAAGTCAATTATTCATTTCCAACCATATGTTCCATACCACCAAAGAAGGACTAACCTCCCACAAACAAGCCAACATAGAACTAGAGAATAGTGAAGGCTAACTCAAGAATTCCAACTGCAATGAAGGACAAAGAGGAGCAAACCAACCCAACTTGGAGAGAAGCCAATACCAATAGTCCATTGCAATTTAGGGCAATGCAAAAACAAATGAACTAAAGACTCCATGAAGTAACCACGCAAGGGACAAGGAAAAATTGCAGTAATGCCCAATCTATACAAACACAATCTCGTTAACACTCCATCTTGATAAGCTAACCAAACGAAAGCACCAGCCTTAGGGACACAAGCAGGACCCCAAAACAACTTCATACAGAACTTTTGAAGGCCAGAAGTATCAACAAGTGAGGCATATCCATCCTTCACAGAATAACCCCCACTCTTACCTTTAATCCAAATCAACTCATCCTCCATCATAGAAAAAACAATCCCCCTTTTTGGACAGCTCGTGATAATAAGTGTAGACACCTATTTATGTCCACCTGATTAAACGCATTTTATAGTTATTTAATTATCCTCCATCTAGCTATTAATTAAATTTACATTTAATTAATCTATCATCCATTTTCCAATTATTGATTAAATTAATATTTAATTAATTCACCCCTTTCTTCTATTAATTAAATAAATTATTCAATTTATTTGATTTAATTCATCTAGCCAAATTCAGACTATTAATTAAATAAATCATATTTATTTGATTAAATTCTTTTTCCACGTTTAATTAAATCCCTCACATTTAAATAAATCAATATTTATTTAAATATCTATCCAAAAAGGCAAGTTACATTATTATTTTAAATAAATGAAGTATTTATTTAAATTCCTAAAATCCCTCCCCCACTTGCACTTTCTAGAAAATACAAGTTGCAAGTTAACCCTTGAAGTCTTCAAGCCTTTAATGGCTTCCTTCTAGAGTCTTCTCAAGCCTTTAATGGTTTCCCTTAAAGTCTTTAAGCCTTTAATGGCTTCCTTCTATAGTCTTTTTATGTCTTCAAATGGTTATCCCTTTTTCCACATTCAAGCTATTAATTAAATTCTTTAACTCATGGGTCTCTTCAAGCATTCATTGCTTTGACCATGGTTATCCCTTTAACCCTTGCACAAGAGTTTATCCTTTGGATAAAAGCTTTATCCACTAACTCAACCCTAACCAAACCCCCCTAAGGTAACCATCATGTCATTCAATCCTAGCCCTTGTTAAGATTACTCAATCTTAACCATCCATTTGCCCATTTTTTCTATAAATAGACCTCATTTCTCTCATTATATCATCCAAGTTTTCATGCATCCAGATTATAGTCTACTTCATTAAGCATTGCCTCTCTTTGTTAATCATCATATTAATCATTTAGAGGCGTATTAGTATACCATTTTATCATATTTAGCATATATCATGTTAGCATAGCTTGTTAGTTTCATTATCATAACTAATCTTTATCTTAGTAAGCTTATCATATTCACATAGATCTTAGGTGCATGTTGCATATAGATCATTTTAATACATTATCACTCGTTCTTGGAGTTGTCATTCCAAAAGTTAGTTGCTCAATGATTTGAGAGCAACCATGGCTTAAGGAATCCTATGAGATAGAGAACAATGAGACACCTTTTGAAAGATTAGCTTGTTTAACTAGTTAACTAAGTTACTCTTTATATCTTATATTTCATTGGTATGTTAGTTTCTTGTATTTCTGATTAAATGTGGATGTGATGAAAATCGTGTTCAATGATTTCGCTCAACGATTATCCTTCCCCCAGTATCCTTGAGATGCGTAAAGTCTTTATTCTAAAGGTTGGGAAGCCTTCCAAGGGAGTTTATCACTGAAGACCGAACAAAAGCCTTACTAAGATATTTAAGAGTAGAAGCCTCGCCGAGTCGGTTATCCAAACATCCTTAATATCATAGTGCAAGGGTGGGGAAGAATCCGCCCCCAAGACACTCACCATATATCTCCCAAGAAAACAATCCAATTGAGAAGCAATTCTCTTTGCTTCAACTTCTGGTAAAAGGCAAAAAAACGTCTGATTTCTCTAACTTAACCATCCTTTAACTCATGGGTCTCTTCAAGCATTCATTTCTTTGACCATGGTTATCCCTTTAACCCTTGCACAAGAGTTTATCCTTTGGATAAAAGCTTTATCCACTAACTCAACCCTAACCAAACCCCCCTAAGGTAACCATCATGTCATTCAATCCTAGCCCTTGTTAAGATTACTCAATCTTAACCATCCATTTGCCCATTTTTTCTATAAATAGGCCTCATTTCTCTCATTATATCATCCAAGTTTTCATGCATCCAAATTATAGTCTACTTCATCAAGCATTGCCTCTCTTTGTTAATCATCATATTAATCATTTAGAAGCGTATTAGTATACCATTTTATCATATTTAGCATATATCATGTTAGCATAGCTTGTTAGTTTCATTATCATAACTAATCTTTATCTTAGTAAGCTTATCATATTCACATAGATCTTAGGTGCATGTTGCATATAGATCATTTTAATCCATTATCACTCGTTCTTGGAGTTGTCATTCCAAAAGTTAGTTAATCAAAGATTTGAGAGCAACCATGGCTTAAGGAATCCTATGAGATAGAGAACAATGAGACACCTTTTGAAAGATTAGCTTGTTTAACTAGTTAACTAAGTTACTCTTTATATCTTATATTTCATTGGTATGTTAGTTTCTTGTATTTCTGATTAATCAACTGACACCACTACTTCTTGCATGCATTTTTGGTGCCCACCGTGGGGCACTTTGTCCCTTTATTTCTAATCCTTTTGGGAAGTTTTGCAACATATTCAAAAGTTGAAGGTTAGATTTTCAATGCCTTTTCTCGATCTACCATGTTTTGTAGGTTCCTGTCTCATTTTTGACAGAATTATAAATTCATGTCGTGTTTTTGATAGACTCAGCGGGTTCTTGTCGTGTTTTTGACAAAATCAGAAGTTCATGTCATGTTTTTGACAGACTTCGCAACTTCCTATCGTGTTTTTGGCAGATTCATAAACCAGTAGATTCTTGTTGTGTTCTTGAAAGACTCAGCAACTTCCTATCATGTTTTTGATAGACTCGGCAACTTCTTGTCGTATTTTTGACAGACTCGGCAACTTCTTGTCGCGTTCTTGACAAACTCAAAAATTAGCAAGTTCCTATCGCATTTTTGATAGACTTAGAAATTAGCAAGTTCATGTTGTGTTTTTGACAGAATCAGCAACTTCCTGTCACAAATTTGACAGATTCGGAAGTTCCTATCATGTATTTGACATAGAGAAAAAAATTGTAACACCAAGAAGATTAGGCTTGTGAGCCCACAATCTTGACTAACAATTTGTAGGTTTTGCAGGAAGTAATCTTTGTTGTAGGTGCTAAAGGACCTAGAATAAATTTTTACTTTGCTTTTTAAAAGTTAGTAAAAAGAATTCACATTTCCTTTCTCGCAAAGCTAAAAAGAACTCCACAGTTAGCTTTGGTGCAAGTAAAAAGAATCACATTCTCTTTATTGGGGGCTTTAAAAGGGACCTCACTTTATTTTCTTGCAAAATTAAAGAGAACAACAAATCAAACATTTACTTTTTGCAAATTAGTTCACATTGTCTTTTCGTGCTAGTAAAAAGAACAAGACAAATTTCTTTTTTTCCAAAGGATAAAAAGAACAAGCCATCTTTCAATTTTACAAATGTAACAAAGAACAATCCATATCAAAGTTGTGAGTTTACTTTCTCAAAAGTTCATCATTGTAATTTATCATTTGCGATTTTTGTTTTGTTGACTAGGTTTCTTTTTACAAAAGTTCAAAAATTGTGATCTTCTCATCATTGCTATCTTGGATAAAATAAACATCATGTCTATTGGAACAAAATTTCCAAGTAGAATATATATCATTTTGCAATATTTGGGATAAAAAGAACAAGTGTTCATTGTGACTCGAAAGTGATAGGCATATGCTCTCCCTTTAATTGGGTGATAAAAAAGCCAAACTCACTCTTTTTGCTTTTTTTTCTTTTATTGCAAATAAGATAAAACCTTTAGCAAGCTTGCCCTCCCGAGAATCCCATAAGGTCGATGCGAGGGGAACAACCTAAGTGGGGAGCGACTAACACCAAGTATTCCAACCCACTATAATCAAATGTGGATGTGATGAAAATCGTGTTCAATGATTTCGCTCAACAATTAGCCTTCCCCCAGTATCCTTGAGATACGTAAAGTTTTTGTTCTAAAGGCTGGGAAGCCTCCCAAGGGAGTTTATCACTGAAGACCGAACAAAAGCTTTACCAAGATATTTAAGAGTAGAAGCCTCGCAGAGTCAGTTATCCAAACATCCTTAATATCATAGTGCAAGGGTGGGGAAGAATCCGCCCCCAAGACACTCACCATATATCTCCCAAGAAAACGATCCAATTGAGAAGTAATTCTCTTTGCTTCAACTTCTGGTAGAAGGCAAAAAAATGGGTGCACCTTAGGGTGTAACAGGGTTGTTTGAGCTGACGGAGTATCAAGTGTGGGCTATGGTATTATTGATGACCCTTGAGATTAGTGAGTTTGATTGATGTGCATTCTTGTTCAAAACCAGTGAAAACAAAAGAGGATTTGAAAAGATCCTTAAGAACATACACTTCATGTTTAGATTAAAGATAAATCTACTATTGTGTTCATTAGTATTTTATGTGTACTTGTTAGATATCAAACAAACATCTTGCAAAAATAAATAAATAAAAAAAATCCAACAAGTCAAAAATCATTTCAAAATTTGCAAAAAAAAATAAAAATCCCACAGATTGGTGCATTTGACCATTTATGTAGCGCATATAAGGATTCCTTTGGTGCATTTGAATTATCTATTAGTGCATTCAACCAAAACAGTAACACATTTGATCAGTATAGTGGCGCATTTGACATATGAAGTAGTGCATTTGACATCTGAAGTAACGCATATACTTTGGCACATCTACGACAGAGAGTGTTTCTAGGCCAAATCTCATAGATCTAAAACTTGATTCAGATACCCTTTTAGGTTTTCTTTCAAATCCAATTCTCACAGATAAGTTTTCTTCAAACAAAGTTTGAGGATACCAACTAATGATATAAGTTTCCCAATTTCAACTAATATCAACATCAAATACTTAGCTAAGTTATCCAAGTTAGTCAAATCAATCTAGTTTCCAATATTAGGACAAATCATCCTTCATCAGGGAACTTCATTACATCAATTGACGCACTTAGTCATATCAATGGGGGAATATTGAAGCCTCTATTCCACTTAGTAAGCTTGGGTGTCAAAATAAGGTATATTGTTCTCAAATCAACCTATTCAAAATTGAAAATTTGATCACTCGTATGACCACCACTCGAAACTTAAAGAAAAAGAATCTTCATCAAAAGACTGCTTTAAAAGAGGAAAGAGCCTAGTCAAAAGAAGATCTTGAAGAAAAGGTTCAATTTTCTCTACATAAACTGAAAATTTTTGTTGAAACATCGCACATTCCTACACCGATTCCAAAATTATTCATGCGGTCATGGAACTGAATTGGATGAAGAGTCTCTAAAAACTCATGCTTTTGAACAAAGATTTGCATTATCACAATGTCTCAATAAAGGAGGAAAGATAAAGTTGGCTTATTTGCCTCAACAAATAATCACTTATTGAGCTGCAAACTAATCATTCACATGCCAGTTGTAACTCGAGCTCAAAAGTGTAGATAATAAGAAATACAATCACAACTGATCATGGTGTTGGCATTATAACAGACAAAGGGAGGTTGTTGGCATTCCAATTACAATAAGAGATTGTTGGAATTTCAATAAGGATATTGAGAAGGTTGTTGATGATTATGGATATAACTGATTAAGGATATTTACTGTCTTAATATTATTATTTTGTCATTGACGTCAAGAAATTGATTTTCTGACTCAGTATGATGTTGCCATATCTTAAGAAGTATGTTTTGAAGAGAATTAAGATGTCGGTAAAAGACATAGAAAGAATATGATGAATAAGGGGAGGAATAAGTTATTCAATGGGCAACTATTACTGAGTTAGACAATGATGAGATCATGATGTTTAGATTGTTTTGATATCCTACATATGCTATTGTTTGTAAGGTTAATACTATACTATGTTACCGAGCAAAGAACCTAGTCAGTAAAACCTAAGGAACCTAGTCGGTAAACCCTAAGGTTATCGCTATCGGTTAATGAAAGTGGAATGTCTACCGAGTAAAGTTTAGTATTCACCAAGTTGCAACCGAGCTATAATAGAATGCATTGAATGAATAAAAGCATTATTTAATGATGGAAGCTGATGAGCTGGTTATGATTAAATGATTGATACAACGTGCATGAAGTTTGTTAAACAATCTATGGTAAAGGAAAATCGACAGGAAGATCTACAACTCAGATTGAACCGCAATACCTTAGCACAAGTTCCAAGAAATGTATTCAAGTTCCAAGGCAAGGTAAAATGTTTTCATATCGAAGGATACATTGAACCTAGTAAAGTTTGAAGATCTGATGGCTATGATTGATCATGGGAAATGTGATCAAGGAGATTAAGCGGTTAGCAAATTGTTTATAAATAAGGAACTATTGATAAACAATGAATGCAGGCAAATGTAAGCACAGGGATGCTACATAGTGATTACCGAGCATAGAAGCTTGAAGACCTGTTTTGATAACAGAGTATAGAGCCCAGCAGAAGGACAAGATAAGTCCTATGACTAGATTGTATTGAGCAAATAAGAATCTGCTTTAGCATTTTTAGATGTGAAGTTGTAGATATATTTTTATTACTGTTATTTTGTGAAGTAACAGAAAATCTCTTAACCGAGTGGACTTAACAGTCTTATTTGTAAAACCCTCTAGCAAGGTGACATTCTGAGTGAGTGTTTGAAATCCTTTAACAAGGTCACTTCTAACAAGGTGAAGATCCTAACAGATCTGAGGGAAATCCCTTAACCGGGTCACATCTAGCAATGTGTTTGTAATCTTTAACAGGATTTGCTTTTAACCGAGCATACTCTAGAAGAGTATATTTCTTAGTGGGTCTGAAATCCCACAGTGGTTTTTCCCTATTTGGGTTTCCACGTTAAATCTGGTGTTATATGTTTTGTGATCTTATCTGTTTATGAGTTTGCATGCTTTACAGTTTTTCTGATAAGGTTACCGAGGTTGAATCTGTTGTTTTTATGGAAGATTAAGTTTGTATGATTCACCCCCCCCCCCTCTCATCTTGTTAGCTTGGCATTTGTACTAAACATTTAGTATCAGAACTATCAATTGGTATCAGATCTTTGGACTCCGGAAGAAAAAGTTTAAAGGCACTTGAGGCAAAGATCCAAAGATGTATCAGAGGGATGCACCAAAGCTAAACAAGTCAAGTTTCTCTACATGGTAGAAAAGGATGAAGCTGCACTTATTAGGAGTTGGAGAATATGTTGTATATTATCTGGAGAATGATTTCATTACACCAAGCACCTATCCATTGACAATGGAAGAGATAAAGGCAAAGCAAGAACATATTCAAGCAATGATTGAAATAACATCTACATTGACCGACTCAGAGTTTAATGATCTAGAAGGCTGCAATGATGCCAAGGCAATGTGGGACAAGCTCATATCTGTGTATGGTGGTGATGAACATGTTCAAAGAGCAAAAGTGGATAGTTTAAGAGGACAACTTGAATCTATGAGGATGAATGAAGGTGAGAATATAACCCAGTATAGTACAAGACTAAAGGAGATTGTCAATCAAATCAAAGGAGCGGGTGGAATTATTGAAGAAAAGGATATAACAAGTAAGTTGTTAAGAACCCTTCTACAAGCTTATGCAATCCGAGTCTCTGCAATCAATGAATTGAGGTCTGTACCCAATATGCCAATTTCTTTAGATGCTACTATCGGTAAGCTACATGCATTTGAGTTAATTAATTTTGGTAACAATGGGTCTTCGAAAAACAAAGTAGAATCTGCTTTCAGTTCTTTTCATCTTGATGAATCTGATGATTACAATGATAGAATGAGTAAGTACACTGAAGGGGATCACAGCGGAGCAAGTGAGAGATTTCGCAAGAACATGGAAAAAGTGCACAAACTGTATGAGGAAATCAAAAAGCAAGAAGAGTTTGAAGCACTATTAGCCAGAAGGTTACCAAGAGGCAAAGGTAAGTATAAAGGAAAGCTACCTTTGAAATGTTTTAACTGTGATAGAATTGGACATATGGCTTCTAACTGTCCTGACAAAGAACCTAGTGAAAAGAGAGATTACCGAGATGACAGACATAAAGATAATCATTACAGAGGACACCGAGACTTCAGAAGAAGAGATAAAAAGACATGCCTAATAGCTGATGAGGAATCAAATGATGATAAATCAGATGAAACTGATACAGAGGAAGTTGTTTATGTGGCTATCAAAGATAGATTAGATGAAGAAAGGTATGAAGAAAAAGCCCTAATATCTCACATAAGTAAAAATGATTTTTGGATCATAGATAGTGGATGTTCACATCACATGACAGGTGATAAACACAAGTTTGTTATATTAGAAGAATATGATGGAGGTTATGTAAGATTTGGTAATGATGCACCATATCCAGTAAGAGGTAAAGGATCTATAACACTTCTTGACAATGCAAAATGCAATGATGTTTATTGGGTTGAAGGTTTGAAATACAATTTGTTGAGTGTAGCACAACTAAACAATACAGGATACCGAATAGAATTTCAGAATGTAATTGTCAAAGTTCATGACAAGCATGGAAAGTTAGCTGCTACCGGGACACAAACAAAAGGTAACACATTTCACCTTGACTCAACTCAGAATAATTGTCTATATGCAAAGATAGATGATACCTGGTTATGGCATAAAAGGTTTTGTCATGTAAATTTTGATAATCTGATCAAAATAAGTAAGAAGCACCGAGTAAGAGGTCTACCGAGTCTTGAGAAACCTGAGAATGCTATGTGTTGAGGATGCCAGATGGGTAAGATGACAAGATCAAGTTTTACAAGTAAGTCTTACACTTCTAAGGGAATTTTAGATCTTGTGCATACTGATCTTTGTGGTCCTATGAAAGTTCAAAGTTATTATGGTGACAAATATTTCATATTATTTGTGGATGATTATTCAAGGATGATGTCAGTTATGTTTTTAAAAGAAAAATCAGAAGCTTTTCAAATGTTTAAATGGTACAAGGCAAGAGTTGAAAATGAAACAGGAAGACAATTGAAATGTCTTAGATCAAATAGAGGAGGAGAGTTCACATCTGATGAGTTTAACTTATACTGCAATGATCATGGTATTAAAAGACAAGTCTCTGCACCGAGAACTCCACAACAAAATGGAATAGCTGAGAGAAGAAACGGATCTATTGTGGATTGTGCCAGAACCCTGATGATTGAAAAAAAGGTACCTCAAACATTTTGGAGAGAAGCAATAAGCATAGCAATTTACACTCTGAACCGAGTACAACTGAAGAAAGGAACTTTGAAGACACCTTATGAAATCTGGTATGATAAGAAACCTAATGTAAGTTATTTTAAAATCTTTGGAAGTAGATGCTATGTTCACAAAGATGATAGAAATGGCAAGTTTGATCAGAAGAGTGAAGAAGGAACATTTCTAGGTTATTCTTCTAGAAGCAAAGCATTTAAATGCCTAATCAAATCATCTAACAAAATAGTAGAAAGTGCAAATGTGTAAATTAATGAATTTGCAGAAAGAAATGATGAAGGAAACTCCAAAGAATCAAAAGATTATGAAGGATTTGTATATGTTCAACGAAGAAGTTCTACCGAGAAGACTGCTGAAGGAAATGAAGAGAATATCCAGTTACCGAGTGATGAAGAAGATCATACAGAGCCTACCGAGCCTATATTAGCCAAGTATGTCAGAAGGAATCATGCATCAAGTCAGATTATAGGAGATAAGGATGATCCAGTGATGACAAGGAATAAACTGAGACAGAACACATGTCTGATATCTGAATTTGAACCAAGGATAGTGAAAGAGGCATTTAACAGTGAAGATTGGATAAATGCTATGACAGAGGAGATTGATCAAATCAAGAAGAATGACATATGGACACTGGTCCCAAGACCGAAGGACACAAATGTAATCGGTACAAAGTGGATTTTTAGAAACAAGCTGAATGAAAAAGGTGAGGTCATTCAAAATAAAGCAAGACTAGTTTGCAAAGGTTATGCTCAAGAAGAAGGAATTGATTATGGTGAGACTTTTGCACCTATGGCAAGACTTTAAGGAGTAAGAACATTGTTGGCATATGCTGCTTACAAGAATTTCAAGGTATATCAAATGGATGTCAAATCTGCATTTCTGAATGGTATATTAGAAGAAGAAGTTTTTATTGAACAACCTGAAGGATTTGTTGAAGGAAAGAATAATGATCAGGTATGTAAATTGAACAAAGCTTTATATGGTTTGAAACAAGCACCTAGAGCATGGTATGAAAGACTACACTCTTATTTGATCAAGATTGGTTTTATAAGAACAAGTGAAAATAGTAATATGTACATGAAGAATGATGAAAATGGAATACTGATCTCAGCCATATTTGTTGATGACATTATATTTTGTGGTAATGACTCTTTATGCAAGAACTTGAAATGAAATGAGCAAAGAATTTGAGATGTCACTAATCAGTGAGATAAAGTATTTTATAGGTCTACGGATACTGCAAATGAAAGATGAGATTTTCATTACTCAATCCAAGTACATAAAGGAAATCTTGAAGAAATTTGGAATGGAGGATTCAAAACCTATAAGCACTCCTATGACTACCAACTGTAAACTATCAAAGAATGATGAATCTGCATCTGTTGATGAGACACTTTACCGATCTATGATTGGAAAGTTGCAATATGTTGTTCACAGCAGGCCAGATATAGCACATGCAGTAGGTATAGTTGCAAGATTTTCTGCAGATCCCAAGGAAACATATATGACAACAATCAAGAGAATTTTCAGATACTTGAAAGGCACTGAAGATTATGGCTTAGTATATCACAAGAGAAATGATTTTGATTTAAAAAATTTTACTGATGTTGATTGGGCAGGCAACATTGATGACAGGAAAAGCGCAAGTGGAGGAGCTTTCTTTTTAGGAGAAAGACTAGTGAGTTGGCTTAGCAAACAAGAATGTGTTTCACAGTCAACAACATAAGCTGAATATGTTGTTGCAGCATTGAATTGTACTAATATAGCATGGATCAAACAACTGTTGGAAGGTATAAATGAGAAAGTTACCGAGCCAGTAACTATATTCTGTGACAATACTAGTGCCATTAACATTTCAAAGAATCCTGTTATGCACTCTAAGACAAAGCACATCTCTATCAAATATCATTATCTTAGAGAAGAAGTTCAAGACAAGAAAGTGGTGTTGGAGTATATTAGCACAAAGGAACAAATAGCAGATATCTTCACCAAGCCACTGCCAACGGACACTTTTGAGTATCTCAGAAGCAAGTTAGGGGTCCTACCCCTATCTTTCACTCACTGACCGAGTTCGGTGAAAGCATCAATTCGATGACTCTACAAAATATCTTTTAGGAGTTGATGCTGATTTACACACTTTAGGAGGTTTTCTAAAGGTGTGTAGGAAACAATACAAGGAACAGGAATTAAAGACAAAATGCTTTGACCGAGACTGAGTTGACACATAACAGCAAGGAATTCACTTCTCAGAGAAATAAATTATGTTTTAGTTCTTTTTCTTTTTGGCATTGTTGTCAAAAGGGGAGAAGACTAAAGAAAGAGGGAGAAGACTGATGTATGGGGGAGAAATCTGATAACAGATGAGAGCATTTCAGCATTTCAGCAATCCGAATCCGAATCAATTAGGTCAAATCAATTGGTTTTGCCATCAATGCCAAAGGGGGAGATTGTTGGCATTATAACAGACAAAGGGAGATTGTTGGCATTATAACAGACAAAGGGAGATTGTTGGCATTCCAATTACAATAAGAGATTGTTGGCATTTCAATAAGGATATTGAGAAGGTTGTTGATGATTATGGATATAACTGATTAAGGATATTTGTTTTAATATTATTCTTTTGTCATTGATGTCAAGAAATTGATTTTCTGACTCAGTATGATGTTGCCATATCTTAAGAAGTATGTTTTGAAGAGAATTAAGATGTCGGTAAAAGACACAGAAAGAATATGATGAATAAGGGGAGGAATAAGTTATTCAATGGGC
Organism: Cryptomeria japonica; assembly: GCF_030272615.1. NCBI lineage: Eukaryota > Viridiplantae > Streptophyta > Pinopsida > Cupressales > Cupressaceae > Cryptomeria > Cryptomeria japonica. The sequence goes on from NC_081407.1 coordinate 272,563,056, forward strand.
AACTATTACCGAGTTAGACAATGATGAGATCATGATGTTTAGATTGTTTTGATATCCTACATATGCTATTGTTTGTAAGGTTAATACTATACTATGTTACCGAGCAAAGAACCTAGTCGGTAAAACCTAAGGAACCTAGTCAGTAAACCCTAAGGTTATTGCTATCGGTTAATGAAGGCGGAATGTCTACCGAGTAAAGTTTAGTATTCATCGAGTTGCAACCGAGCTATAATAGAATGCATTGAATGAATAAAAGCGTTATTTAATGATGGAAGCTAATGAGCTGGTTATGATTAAACGATTGATACAACGTACATGAAGTTTGCTAAAGAATCTATGGCAAAGGAAAATCGGCAGGAAGATCTACAACTCAGATTGAACCGCAATACCTTAGCACAAGTTCCAAGAAATGTATGCAAGTTCCAAGGAAAGGTAAAACATTTTCAAATCGAAGGATACATTGAACCTAGTAAAGTTTAAAGATCTGATGGCTATGATTGATCATGGGAAATGTGATCAAGGAGATTAAGCGGTTAGCAAATTGTTTATAAATAAGGAACTGTTGATAAACAATGAATGCGGGCAAATGTAAGCACAGGGATGCTACATAGTGATTACCGAGCACAGAAGCTTGAAGACCTGTTTTGATAACAGAGTATAGAGCCCAGCAGAAGGACAAGATAAGTCCTATGACTAGATTGTATTGAGCAAATAAGAATCTGCTTTAGCATTTTTAGATGTGAAGTTGCAGATATATTTTTATTACTGTTATTTTGTGAAGTAACAGAAAATCTCTTAACCGAGTGGACTTAACAGTCTTATTTGTAAAACCCTCTAGCAAGGTGACATTCTGAGTGAGTGTTTGAAATCCTTTAACAAGGTCACTTCTAACAAGGTGAAGATCCTAACAGATCTGAGGGAAATCCCTTAACCGGGTCACATCTAGCAATGTGTTTGTAATCTTTAACAGGATTTGCTTTTAACCGAGCATACTCTAGAAGAGTATATTTCTTAGTGGGTCTGAAATCCCACAGTGGTTTTTCCCTATTTGGGTTTCCACATTAAATCTGGTGTTATATGTTTTGTGATCTTATCTGTTTATGAGTTTACATGCTTTATAGTTTTTGTGATAAGGTTATCAAGGTTGAATCTATTGTTTTCATGGAAGATTAAGTTTGTATGATTCACCCCCCCACCTCTCATCTTGTTAGCTTGGCATCTGTACTAAACATTTAGTATCAGAACTATCAATTGGTATTAGATCTTTGGACTCCGGAAGAAAAAGTTTAAAGGCACTTGAGGCAAAGATCCAAAGATGTTTAAGACAGATGCACCAAAGCTAAACAAGTCAAGTTTCTCTACATGGCAGAAAAGGATGAAGCTGCACTTATCAGGAGTTGGAGAATATGTTGTATATTATCTGGAGAATGATTTCATTACACCAAGCACTTATCCATTGACAATGGAAGAGATAAAGGCAAAGCAAGAACATATTCATGCAATGATTGAAATAACATCTGCATTGACCGACTCAGAGTTTAATGATCTAGAAGGTTGCAATGATGCCAAGGCAATGTGGGACAAGCTCATATTTGTGTATGGTGGTGATGAACATGTTCAAAGAGCAAAAGTGGATAGTCTAAGAGGACAACTTGAATCTATGAGGATGAATGAAGGTGAGAACATAACCCTGTACAGTACAAGACTAAAGGAGATTGTCAATCAAATCAAA